>NW_004797407.1:186523-190248 GCF_000002075.1 Aplysia californica | reverse complement strand
ATGTGCGAAATAAGGCAGGAGAAAGACAACTTAGCAACAGTTTTCCTTAGTTCAATGAAAAAGTTCCCTGTAAAACATATGATAATCATACATTTCCAGAAAGGTTATGCAATTGTCTACACGATAAACAATGTATTACGTAATATACAAAGTCATGTGACCAAATATGGCCGCCAATATGGCCGCCATTGACGAAACGCGCAACTGATTTTGACTTAAAAGTGACATAACATTAAGGGTGACCTTATTTGGGCCACAGTGTGGCCTAAATAAGCTAAACCCCCCTCCCTTACCTTATTTAGGCCACCTGTGGCCTAAATAAGCTAAACCCCCCTCCCTTACCTTATTTAGGCCATATGTGGCCCAAATAAGCACTCCCTAACATTAATGTTTTAAGTCAAAAGTGTCTCGGCGCATCTAACGAACTGTAAAAAAGCAACAATAAATCCATTTTATTATTTTTTAAAATCATATTTCACCCAGAAAAATGAATGTAGTTGGGCACGGAAAACACGAACACTGAAAACTGAAAATTATGAATAGCTCGTACAAATTGCCATTCCTTGACTGATATCTCTTCAATTTTTCATCACCTTTAGCCCTTAACCCGAATTATGGATGTATCGAAGACGTTTGTCTTCCCCCGATGTATTTAAATTATTCGTGCCTGACTTTAGTGATTTTGAATCTAATTCCCAAATGCCAACAGTCTTGAGCAAAAGTATACATTCTTTACATCGGCAAAAAGTGATGCATCCGATGAACGAGCATACAACCAAAGAACAGATGGGTTCAGAGGAAGAGAACCAGCGTCTGTGGTGTAGCGGTTAAGAGCTTCGCTTTCATAGGCAGGAGATCTAGTGTTGATTCCCAAGAGGGGAGAAAATTGTTATCTATACTCTTCAAAAAAAGAAAAGCTTAACCAAGTGCATGTGTTTTCGTGATAATAAAATATGTAAAGAGGAGGTTTTGTGCATGCTAGTTTTTTCACACCTATCTTGAACTTTTCACACAAAATTCATTGTTTACTCACAGTCACAGGTAGGCACAGCCTAAACTGTTGAATTGTGTGATAATTGAGTGTTAAAAAGCTTACAACTTGTCTACTTTTGTGAGTAGTCGAACGAAATTTGGCGTATGAGTTCATTCACTGGGTGGCTCTATAATGGCCGAAAAATTAGTTTATTAGTTCAGCGATACGCCACGCCACGACTAACGATAGAAGAGCGAAACCAGGCTATTGGACTCTTGCAAGCCGGGGAAAGTCAAACTGACTTTGCCTCACATTTCAACGTGTCACAGTCTACCATCAGCCGACTTTTTGCAAGGTTTCAACTGTCCAACTCCACTGCCGATTAACCGAAAAGTGGACGGCTAAGGGCAACAACTCGAGCCCAGGATCGCTTTATTCAGCGTCATCCCCTGCGGGATCGTTTTGAGCCTGTCTTTTCAACCGTCCAAGCGCTTCGGAATGTCATCAGAATTTCCGACCCGACAGTACGAAACCGACTCCGAGAAAGAGGGCTCGCGCATATCGACCTTTAAGGACATTGTTGACGGACCGCCATCGCCAACAGCGACGACAGTGGGCCACTCAGCGCGTCAACTGGAAGCTACAGAACTGACGGCACGTATGGTTCGGTGATGAATCCAATTTTCTCATCTCTCGACACGACAGACGACGTCGAGTTTTCCGACATCGAAAAGAGAGGTTCGCAACTGGAGGCATCTCCCCGGCCTTATCGCATGGTGGTGGCAGTGTGATGGTGTGGGGAGCAATCAACCACACTCGCAGGAGCAACCTGGTGAGAGTACAAGGTAATCTGGCAGCCCAGGCCTACATCAACAACGTTCTCCTACCACATGCCCTTCCATTGCTTCAACAACCAGGGGCAATCTTCCGCAGGACAATGCCAGACCGCATACTGCCAGAGTAGATAACTAGAGACTTTCTGGTTAGAAACAATGTCTAGACGCTCCCATGGCCTTCAAATTCACCGAATATGAACGCTATAGAACACATTACGGATGCTTTGGACAGACGTCTCCGGAAGAGAGTTGTCGCCCCTGCCATTCCTGATGAACTGTTTGCCGCCTTGGATGAAGTGTGGAGGGCAATACCACTCCCCAACATTCGTCGTCTCATCGCCTCCATGCCCAGAAGATGTCAAGCGGTACTCCAGTCAGCAGGAGGCCACACCCAGTATGAATGGCCGCCCTTGGACGGACAGATTGGAGTATCCAATTGATTGTCCAAAATCAATTCAATTTTGTTGATAATCAATAAACAGCAATGACTAAAATTTCAAAACGTATTTTCTTTCCTTCATTTATATCAACAGTTATTCAGTGCTGTACGATTATACACGGTGGCCAATTTGGTTGTGCGTTTCTTTTTTTTTTCTTTTTTTTCTTTTTGGAACAGTATAGTATCTCTGTCTTTCTACTGTGATGTAGTATCTCTCTCCGCCCAGGTTGGCCCGAACAGACAGGAAGGGGGTGTAAAACCACGTAAATTTAATTAATTAAAAAAAACACACACACGAAGAAGCAGGGCAGGAAAGGCAGAATAATAACAATAATAAATCAACAAAACAGAGATGTTTTCAACTGCTGGAACAGTAGGAGAAACATTGAACAAAAACAAAATATACAAGCATACATAACAACTAAGAGAAAGATGTTTGCTTCTCGCCTCGACACCATAAGTATAAAAGGTAACAGAGGCTGCTAAAGATATGTATGTATAGTATAAGGTTTTACGGCGCTCGCAACTGCTAAGGTCATATGAGCGCGCGAAACACAAGTTGTTCACCTCTGCGAAAGTTCACTTCACGACTGGTAACTAATTTACTTTTTAGCATAGGCAAAGTACACAATAAGTAAGCTCCCAACGATACCATGCCATATTACCAATTAGCAGACCAGCAATATTCTCAGTCAACAACAAGATTCCGGTTTTTTTCATTTCACAATTGAAGTTCAAAGTAACATGGGCTTCTGAGCCACTGTACTTGGCAGGAGCAACAATCATAATAATATCCTTCTTCTGAGGCGCTCAATACTAATTATTATTTCATCTTGCCTTGCTCCCAAGTGAACTTATCATCAAGATTTTTCCATTTATTTTTAACTCTGCACCAAATGACTACTGCGTAATCTAGCATCTGCGTTTGTTGCCATTTTTTGTCCAAAATTTGCCTCAAAAAGTGGCAAAAGTATGTTACGCATTTCTCCCCCCATTGAAACTAACATGGAAACAAAAAGCACATAATATAGACCTCTCATTTCATGTTGGTTTTATGATGCTAGGCTAAGAACTAATAAAGTTATGAGCCGAGAAAGAGGAAAAACCGGGATTTTAGCGGAAATCCCCACTCGCCGGGCGAGCGTGAAACCCCATAGATATTAATGTGAACGGTGTGTCATGATTTAAAAAAAGGGGGACAAGGCTGAAAATGGGTTTTTAATAATTTGTATGCACTGTATAAGACCAAAACTATTCTGTGCAATGACCAAAAAAGGCTATGTCAGCCAAATTCCTTTTGACTTCCTAATATGGTGCTCAAATTTGGAACAAAGCTTCAGTGAGGTGGCAAACATTTACCCAAAAAATTGTACAGTTTTTGCTTCGTTTTGACCGTATGTTTTTTCTTTGTTTCTTTTTGTTTTGTTTTGAGGGGGTTGAGGTTTTTTTTTATTGTTTCTCTTTTTTGTGGAAGGGG
>NW_004797407.1:184575-186370 GCF_000002075.1 Aplysia californica | reverse complement strand
CACACACACACACACACGCATACATACACACACGCGCGCATACATACACATACACACACACACACACACACACGCATACATACACACGCACACACACACGCATACATACACATACACACGCACACATACACACACATACACACACACATACATACACATACACACATATACACACACATACATACACATACACACATATACACACACATACACACACACACACATACACACATACATACACATGCACACACACACATACATACACACATATACACACACATACACACACAGACACACACACACACACACACATACATACATACACACACACACACACACACACACACACACACACACACACACACTGTGGCGTCGGTAGTCTAGTGGTTAGGCTACCGGACTCGTAATCGAGAGAATGCGGGTTCGGGGATTCGAGCCTTAGCTCGGTCCGGCGTCGTGTCCTTGGGAAAGGCGCTTTTCACGAATTTAACACTTGGCTCGGTCCTTTCGAAGACGGACGCTAAACTCGGAGATCCTGCCTCTTAAAGAACCTAACAGTGTTGATAAGGGCGCTAAACCTATACCATTTCACCATTTTCACACACACAATGGTGCATTAAAGACAGCAAACAAAACAAAACAAAACACAACAAAACAAAAACGACAACATAATATTAAGGAAACAACTCAAACAAAAGGTAAAATTATTCTTAAAAATAAATCTCCTATTCATTGTCTTATGATAGCATTAACAGTACAGCCAGAAACACAACTTTTACTTTAACTCAGAGAGGGTTCAACAAACAAACAAAATAAATCACATCGGGCTGATATACAGGTAATATTTATGTACAATGCACAACTCACCGCAAAGAAAAATACACCAAAAAAATAATAACTGACAAATAATAACCATCAATATTATGGTTAGAGCAGGTGCTCAAAATCAAACCATGAATTATGGAAAAACAAAAAATATTGGTGAAAACTCGGACAGCATCAGCTTGAAGAAAGGCCTGCATTTCAATAAAAATTAAAATATAAACGATAATTATAAGTTATAGTTTTGTACCATTTTTTTTAGCACAGATCATAAATAACGGTTTTCCTTTTTTAGTAAGAGTTTTACGACACTTGCAACACGATTCGGTCATATAAGTGTCGAAGATTACAGGTGTTACAAGGGAGTAACAAACACTTAAAAAGGAGGAGGGGAGATACGGACGATAGATGCTTGATGGGGAAGAAGGAACGAACAATTGTATACCAAAGCACTCGCCAACCACCCGTGTAAGGTTAAATAACTTTCGAATAGCTTCCTCGATGAACCCGTTCAATCCGAATAGGTCTCTTTTAAGCACAAGGGGGCTATCCCGAAAAATGCTGTTTTGAGAAAATCGAAGTTAAGTTTTTGCCCCTTGTTCAGTTTCTTTAAAAGACAAGGAGAGTTTTCTCTATAACCAAACAAATATACACACCAATGAAAGCAAACTTCTCCTATAGGTAGGGAAATTGCTCACTTTTGGTGTAGGTCAAGATTTCTGGAAACCCCCGAAATCTGGGTTAGCCCGCTTGTCCTTAAAAGCGACCAATTATCATGATTGTCATTTTCATTTAATGGTGGATTAACTACCCTTCCAACACTGTGATGTTATTTATCAAGGAAGACCTCCTAATCTCACGTTCATCTCCAGCACAATGATCATAATTTAGCACCGAGGAAAAGTAAGGTCAACAGACATACAGAAACAAGACAGGAGAAGGCAAGGAAGCAGGACCTACACGTGTGCCCCCC
>NW_004797407.1:175564-183678 GCF_000002075.1 Aplysia californica | reverse complement strand
GTGAGAGAGAGAGAGTGAGAGAGTGAGAGAGAGAGTGAGAGAGAGTGAGAGAGAGAGAGAGAGAGTGACAGAGAGAGTGAGAGAGAGAGAGTGAGAGAGAGAGAGTGAGAGAGTGAGAGAGAGATAGAGTGAGAGAGAGAGAGAGAGAGAGAGAGAGAGACAACTCAATTAATGTCACAAAAACTGAAAAAACAATAACTGATTCGAGTCAAATCAATTGAAAACAACAGACATCAAGATCATAGGAGACTCATTCTGCTATCGCATTATGAAATCAGGAAAGTTATGACAATGAAATAAAAAAAACTAGATTCTATCATTTAACAACATCATAAACAACAGGTTTCTTCTTAGTAAGGCAAAACTTTGTGTCGTTCTGACCACCAAAAAAAAACAGAAGAAAAAAATCAACTAGGAACAACAGATGGCATGACAATCCTGCACAAAGTTGGAACAAATTGTGAAAACGTTTTGTTGGAGTATGAGCATGACACCCTTCTGGACACAGCGCTGCTCACTTTGAAAACATATCATCAATTGTATTTCTTGTAACTTTCATTATCACTGTTTACTCCAATTAAGGATGATATGTCGAATACATTTCGCTACCTTAGAGTTACAAAGCTGTATCTGACATTTTAGGCCGCTTTGAGATCCTATAAGATAATGAGGGCAAAAACTAAACGTTCTGCCTGCTCTCGTTAAAAAAGTAAGATCATTCGGAGTCACTTTCAAGTTATTCAAAGAACTGCATTAAAAAAAAGCTTGGATCATGTTGTGAAACTCAAAATTTTTCGCGTCAAATATTTCAAAACTAGGTAGTGAGTGAGCAGACAGAATTTTGTAATTTTTTCAAGGTAGCAATTTCTCAATCCTGTACAAGTTTGAGATATCCATGCTTGACTGTACGCATTGTGCAACTTCTGTTCCCAATAACCAACTCTGCCCAGAATACTAGTCTTGAAGATAATATTATAAAACAGAAGGTAAACTGTGAAGAGAAACACAAAACGTGGAAGAGGCCTCCACAGTAAAAATTTTTAAAACCCAGAAAAATCGTCAACTTCAGAAATTCCTTTATTTACAAAGGTGAAATAAAACCATCAACAGCGCAAGCACACACGGCAACAAAATAAGGGCACAACATTGTGCTCGTCACGCGTGAGTCCAGAACAATCACGTGTAATCTGGGTAAGGAGGGACTCCCACACACAGCATACTGCATAGATATTCAAAGTTTGCATCAAAACAAAAAAAATATGGCCGCAGTCAGCTGCAACATCATTCTTACCAAAAATTCATGTACATAACACCAGTAAAGGGCAAAATGAAAGGTAAAAAAAAACAACGAAATAAAGAATCTTTTGAGGTAAGAAAAAGCACATGGACATAATAATAGTGGTTATTCTGTGATAGGCAAAGTAAAGACAGGACAGAGACAATAAGGGGACACGGACAAAAGTCAAACCAACCAGTCACACCCTCAAACCACCCAGTCATTTGGTGCAAAAGTTTACATCCTACTGACCCAAATAACGCTCTTTTAGAGACATGCTGCTTCAATCCTGTCTATCAAGGCCAACCCAGGTAGTAAAGTAAAGGATCCACATCCCAACAGGAAGACAAAGAAAGACGGTTGATAGAGTATTCCACATGATATGCGAACTGAACTCATGTCTTTCTTTTTAGTTTTAGTAAGAGTTTTACGGCACTTGCAACACAATAAGAGCATATAAATGCTGAAGATTAGAGGTGTTACAAAAGAGTAAAAAACACAAAAAAGAAGGAGGGGAGATAAAGACAATAGACGTTTGATGGAAAAGAAGAAGCAAACCACACCAGAGCACCCGCCAACCACCTACTTTCTTGCACAAGGACAAGATGCTGAAAAAATGTTGTCACACTATCAATTAAGCTAAGTATACTTAACTTTCTTCACATTGAAGTAGGTTTCATGGCATACAGATGTGTTTCTTTTAACTTCAAAACCATGTCCTATTTCTGACACTGTGACAGCAGCAAGTAAAAGAGTAGGTCAGTTTGGCTCAAAACAACAAGAGACATTAAAGGGAACAATGTGAGCGAAGACTGATGTGCACAACATTACTTCTGTTAGTTTTAGTAGAGGTTTTAGGGCGCTCGCAACTGCATAAGGTCACATGAGCGCCAAGGGGTGGATGTAAACAGAGAAGTCCTTACAGCGAATCAGACTTACTCTGCTCACCTCTCCAGCTTCAACAGCACAAAGTCTGCTTCAGCTATCAAAGGCATCCCAGAAATAGCAGGTCACAAGAGAGTGACAAACATAGAAAAGAAGTAGAGGCAAAATGACGATAGCAAGGGTTACTTTCCAAAAGAATATTGCCCTACTGAACACAGAAAACATTCCATTTCAAAAGTGTAGTAGACTGCTTGGCCTCCTGGGAGTCGGAGCTGAGAGAAGCACATTGGCCAAAGACCGTTATTCAGAGCTGGGTTTGTTTGTTTGTTTGTTTTGAGTAAACAGAAGCGCATCAACACAGTAATGGTCATTTATTGATGGGATAAAGAAAGACAAACAGTTCGTTTTAGTAGAGGTTTTACGGCGCTCGCAACTGCATAAGGTCATATGAGCACCAGAGGATTAGAGGTGTTACAAGAGAGTAACAAACAAAAAAAAAGAAAGTGGGGAGATAAGGACGATAGATGTTTGATAGGAAAAAGTGAACCACACCAGAGCCTCAGCCAACCACCCACAAAAGACAAGACAGACTGACATAAACAATGGAAGGAAAGTAAATCAGGACCTACTTGAGGTGCCCTCCAACCACTCACTTTGCAAGGAACAAATCAAAACAAAAGGTAGACAGAATAGAGGCTGAAGTAACAGACCTCACCAAACATTTACAGCAAACATACAGTACACCGGGGTTTTTTTCAAGCACTCTTTTTCAAGAGTGTAGTCCATTTCCTTCTCGGGCACATTTTATATTTGAGTTGTCCAATGTCATGTGTTTCATTACTGTAGAACCTCTAGCATTTTAGCATCACTTTTGACATTTCGCAAACGACATGAATTCACAAGTTTCTTTAAGAAAAATAAGAAAACTGCAAATTCAAGTCGCTGGTGAAAAAAAGGCTACTAGTAAGGTTATCAAACACATTAAAAGCTAAGCTATCATTTCCACTTGCCGACATCTTAGTAGGTGAAACACAAGGAACCTTTTTCTGTTTGATTTTTAATAAAATTTCAGCACATCCACACATTAAGGGTCAATATGTGCAGAGGAAAAAGAACAGACAGAAACCACACTGAGGGCACCCTGCGACCACCCATTGATACTTGCACACAAAAAAAGATCTCATACAATACATTCATTAGTTCAATATACATGATACAAGATACTTTAAGCCATCAGACACAAGTGTTATGATCACATTATAACTTTCAACAAAAGATCAGAGAAAAATAAAATGACATTTCAAAAACTTCTTCACCAAAAAACTGATTTTTTAAGACATGTCACTTCAGTTGTCTTGAATTACTCGTGTCGTTGAGACTAAAAGTGAGTCAGTATGATAACAGTCACATTTGGCCAGGAGCAGGAGGCTGGCATCAGAAGCATGGAAACGAACCAAGTAGACAGAAATACAGAAAGAAGCAAAGTACAGTCCTTCATCAATGGTCGCCTGAGGAAAATCATGAAAATCCACTCACCAGACACCATCAGAAGTAGTATTAGAGAGGCAAACCATTTGTTAGTTTGTTTGAGTAAAGAGAAGCACATCAACACAATTATGGTGGTCATTCAGTGCGTGGGGAAAAGTGAGACAGACAGAAACAACGGAGGGGAAAGGAAAGAAATAGGAACTACAAATGGCGCCCTCCAACCACAGGCAGAGGCAAACTAAACACAAACCAACTGACTATGAGATCAAGAAAAGAAGATGGTGATGGATTGGACACACACTTAGGAAGCAAGCCCACAAAGTGATAAGACAAAGCCTAAGATGGAACCTCCCACTCCCAGAGGAGGAGGAAGAAAAGAAGGCCGAGATCCACCTGAAAACGAAATAAAGGGGGCGCAGCTGACTGGAGATAGAAAAGACTGCCCAAAACAGAGACAGTTGGAGAGCCCTTTTCGCAACCCATACCCATTATCTGGATGAAAATGGCAGATTATGAGGAGGGGGGGGCAGATACAACAAATAAACCGCGGGGACAGGTAAAATATCAAGGGGAAGACCATGTGGAACCTGGAGAAGAGTCACGGAAATGGATGAACAGAAAAGTGGGAAGACATAGAGTGACATCAAGCGACTCGCCTAGGATAGGGAAAGGTGGAAAGTGTTTGTTCGTGGCCTAAATCCTGATCCTGGGTGAGAAAGGCAATGATGATGATGATGTACTAAAGTAGGACAAAATAGTTCTGAGGCAACGATTTGTGTACCACAAGTTCCCGCTCAACAACAACCTCTGGTATCTTACAAGATATATTATTACTCCAGCAGTCTGATAGCATACTGAAACAATCTCAACTTCCTGGGAAGCATACAGTGTGAGCTGCCATTTTACAGGCATTAACAGACGAACACACTGACAAGTTCTTATCCATCGAATGTCCAGGTACACATTCACACCTAGGTGATGCAAAGAAACCTTGTCCAAAGTGCCTTTCCCCAATGACAAAACGTCAGGCAGAGCTGAGCTTAGCCTCCAACGGTCGGACCCCGCAACCTCACAACTGTGAGTTGGGTAGCCTAACCACTATATTATAACCGACGCAATGAGCAGGTTATCACAAGCCAATAAAAGTTGGAAACAGAGAAAAAAAATGAATGCCCGTGACCAGAGCGACTCTGCTGACATACGCAGAGGATACAAGTCATCCCTGTCGTAGTCTTTTTCTTTCTGTTAAGTGTTTTACAGCGTTAGCAGCTGCATAAGGTCACACGAGCGCACGGGACACATTAAACATTTTCAGTTGGTAGGAAATTTTGAATCTTGCCCACGTGGCGGCAAAAAAGCGAACACCTCTAACCCACGCGAGCCCCCTGTGGTAGTCTAATCATATATTATGAGCACCAAATTTTTCTTACATTTTTTCTCTTACAGTTGGTATCATCTTTACAGTGATGCAAAATCTTTGACCTAACACAAAATTCACACTATAAGAAGAGCATTGAATATACAGTCATTTAATTTTTTTTTTTTGACTCTCCTGTCAAATTTACCTTGTCCGCACATGTACAGTTAAGACTACAACAGGGGCCTAGTGTACTAGAATAACATGTCTTAAAATATCAGTTTTAAAAAATAATAATCCCAGAAAATTTCAACGTGAAAGACATGATATCCCGACATCATGGGAGAGAACAATTCAAGAGACATAGAACTTCCCCTTATTTAGGGAAGGAAGTATGAGATAACATATGATACAAATCACCCAATCAACCTTTGCGTCTCAAAAAGATTTTAAAAATAAAAAGGAAAATAAAAACAAATGGACTTACAACTATGTACTGAAACTATAAAACTGCTTCAGCGTCCACCTGCATTACAAATTTCTATATCTTATGTCTTATTAAAACATCAAATATCTATATATATATATACTATATGCATGTATGTATGTATGTATGTATGTATGTATGTATGTATGAATAGACCAATATTTTTCAATCATATTTAAAGCACACATTGTAAAAGCCCATCTGTTCGAATCCAACAACGACCAAAACAAAACAAAAGAAGGAAGGAAGAAAGAGACTACGGTATCGGGGAAATGTTAAAAGTTATATGATGAGGGGTATGCACACTAATAAATTCTCACCAACACTGGGTTTTATTTTTTTCTTAAATAAAGAAAATAAAACATCTAATGAGAAAAAGAGCAAACAAAAGCTATAACTGTTCAGGCACAAAGTCTCTCAACTAAAGACTTTCATGACCAAATAAATGTGGGTTCAATGGCAAGACAAGTGATTCAGAGTTAAGCACTTCTTTCAACACAATAAGGTCATGCAATATGTAACACTTATCTCGAGTTAAAAGTTAACTTCCTTTAACACTAAGGTCGTGTAATACGTAACACTTATCTCGAGTTAAACATAAACTTCCTTTAACACTAAGGTCGTGTAATACGTAACACTCATCGAGAGTTAAATGTTAACTTCCTTGGACACTAAACGAGGCTGAATTCCCAATACTGATCAGTCACCAGAGCGCTACATGTTTACTCGTGAAAGTTTAACTTAACTCTTTTTCTCCGAGGGGGGTAAACCTAATCCAAAAATGATGTAAACGTCACTAAACGGGTCATTAAATTGAAACTAGTGAACCCATTATGACAGTACTTCACCTAATGAATGAACTTCCGGTAAAAGAAACCTATTTTTAGCAATTGCCGAAAAATAATTTGATGTTGAAATCGTTGTAAAGGAATATGCCCGGGCCGCTGTCAGCGGCTCACAGGCACAGCAGTTCCGACCGCGAGCCGCTGGGAGCGGCTTGGCGGAGATAAAGAGTTAAGGAAACCTGCTCCAATGGCTGTGTGTGCCACCAAGAAGCTCATATATATGTGAGCTACAGGTCAGTATTTCATGCATGAAGGGCAGCTGTTCAGAGGAAGAAATCTCCAGTTTAACATTCATCTCAAGAATCCTATTCACATCAGCTTGTGCTTGAGAGATTCTACCGCGAAAGCTCTTACCGTACCACACAATGTATGTTCAAGTCCAGCTGTTTTGATATATCGTATTGTTGGTCTCATACAGCTAATGAAAAAAAATCCATATAATCTTCAAACTGAAAAATAACTCACTGTTGAGAACTGCATGGATAATGAACAAAAACAACAAGCATAACTTGCAAGCTGAAGAAACATTCAAGAGCCTAACAATATACAGCTATTACAGAGAACCACCTCTGTGCAACAAACTACAATCTTATTGAAAACTGAATTTTTAAAATGTATCTGAATTAGAAATGAAAACTTTTCATCTTAACACAATCACAACTTACGAAACAGTAATATATAACATTAGGAAAATAGACACAACAAACACAAACAAAGGCACACATTTGTATAAAACACATGCCACCCATGGAATAACATAAAAGTCGGGAAACTAAAATAAGGGAGGGAAAGACAGTCTACAAAAACACAAACTTGTGATTGCTGCTCCTTATTCAACAACTGCAGAGAGTTGCACAATACCACAAAAGTGAGCAACTTAACAAAACACACAAACAATGGAATATTGAAACCTAGAACAAATTAAATATTCTATTTCTATCTTTATGGTAAGTACAAATAAGAAAAAACACGGCATAACATTATAATTACAGCAATATCTCTAACTACACTTGGAAAAGAGTAAAATAAATGAGAATGTTCTGGTTAATGGATGAGAGGTGTCTGAAGAAATCCTTCCTTAGCGACAGAGAAATAACAAGCAACAAGACCAACCATTCCTCTTTCAACAGCTTGGCAAATAAAAGATGATGTGCACAGAGAACAACAAGAAGGAAATTTCTTGTTGGAAAATAGGAAATCTTATCTCTATTTCACACCAAAACAACATGTCATTTCCAGTTTTGGCCTAACAAAAATATCTTTAAAATCTCTCAATACACATGATTTTAACCCTATTGAGCCTGTGTGGCCATGGGCAGCGTGCTTGTCCCCACCCGGCTTTCTGCGAGCTGCAGTAAAAAAAAATCTGTCTGAATTTGATGACACACTAACTTGAGACCGACATGCATTGTTCTCTAGCTACCTGAGCCATCAATACAAAACTTTGCTTAGACTTTACTTAAGATGATTTTTATAAAAATATTAGTGGGAAGGAAATTATTAGAGTAGTAGAGAAAACTCATCTAATTCTTCATTGAACTGCAGCTCATCAGTGCTCAATTCACCAATAGCAACTTCCAGGAAATCTATGATCTAGATCTAGCACTTCTTCAGTCAGGGGTTTCGACACCCGTCTGCTGGGACATTTCAGGAACCCACTTTCAGCACTTTTTAAGGACCCGCGGGCGAGTGTTGAGTACCTGCGTGCTGTCGGCATCGCTGACCGTTTATGAAGCCACAGCGCCAGAAGAGAGAGAGAGAGAGAGAGAGAGAAAA
>NW_004797407.1:163055-174711 GCF_000002075.1 Aplysia californica | reverse complement strand
GGGGGGGTTTCGAGGTACTAAAATCAAACCAATCGCCCTTCACAAATATACACAGGCAGGATAAAATAGTTCAATATTCAGAACATCATATGAAAATAACAGTTTGTTATTGGTAATATTGGTAACAGTTCCCAATATGCATCTCAGCAACCCAAACGGGAAGCAAAATAACAAGATCTAACATAACAAGGAAAAAAGTCTTCCGCCTTAAGCAAATGCCACTATTTTCAGAATTCTAACATAGACCTAATCATAGATGAAAATCAAAATGAAGCTGGGGCCAATACAAATGGTTCACTGAAAGATAAAGGATTCCAGGCACCTCCAAGAAAATATTCTCCAACATAAGCTGCAAAATGATCGTGGTGATAAGGTAATAATGTAATGTCTAAACTAGACCAAAAAATCATGTATTTTTCACATAGCACTGCCAATTCAGAAAACAAGTAGGCTACACTGCAGTGCAAATACTCAATAAATATGGAAGAAAACACTGAAGGGGCAAATCATAACTCTGCCACAACCATTACAATCTATGAAAAAAAATATATGACATAAATAAAACGTCAAACTTAGGGGAATGGATAGCATAAAAGGTAGAAAAATAATATCAAGAAGCAACAACTATAAATCTGAAACAAAAATATGCATATTTTCAACAGCAAAGAATTTCCGATACAGAAATTAACAAATTGTAAGTTATAATGAACAAACTATAAGCCATTTCTAAAAAACACAGATCACTGAAGACTTCACTGAAGTCGGAACTAACAGTAGAAATTTATAGTGCAGTAATATATATATAGTTTTCAATGGGATGTCGCACAGTGACACAAGATATCAAAGTGACAAAGGAGAAATGGCCTACAAGGCCATGCAATAGGCTCCGCTCCCAATGATTCCTGTCTGGCGTGTGGCACAAGTCCTGACGACCTGCAGCACGCACTGTACGAGTGCCCGCAGGGGGAAGCACATCAAGGCCCACTTAAGGAGAACAATGCGAGACCGGGCCCAGATGTACTCTGGACGAGGCCACAAGAGGTTGCCTCTTATCTGTTTGCCTGCTGCCCTCCTAACGGAGGCCAGCCAGAGGAAGGAAGGAAGGAAATGGCTTACAAAGAGTACCGGCTACAATTATACTGGAAATACTGAGCTCATTTATAAGATATGTTTTAACCTGGAATATGAAAGTAACAATATGGTTCTTGAGTCAATATATTTTTCTTTTTTGCACCTAGATACATCTTCCTGTCAATTTACAACTTATTTCTACACAAACACAGCGGTCCTCATTCAGACAGTGCTGCGAGGAGGTGTATGAGGACAGAAAAAAATGTTGAGTCGATCAAGACAATGAAGATAACGACAGCAAACCCTGAGAGACAAACAATGAGAGCATTCTCTGAAATATCTAGAGCTTTCTGTTATTGTAGTGTAGTAAATGATTCAGGTCGCCATCGACACAATTTAGATACTGTAATTTAGACAGCAGCCTACTTCAATGCTGACGGTCAGATTCGACCATAGCTTGAGTTTGAAACATGCCAACGGGACGCCGAAGATGCTTGATAAAATATCTTCCCTACAAGAAAATTGAACTCCCCAACTTTCACACGCAAAGCAAAATGTCATACCATTACACCACAGACACCCTTGAAAAGATTTTTATTTGTTACAATGTTCATGAAAAAAAAAATACAGTAGTCTTCACCTAAGATCCCACTGCTTAAGATCCCGTTATTTTAAGAAAACTGAATTTTTACTCTACAAAAGTCACCCCTAAGATCCTGCTCTGATTCACTCAGAAGGTCTACATTCGGGTAAGATTCCACATTTCAGATCATGATTTATAGAACAAAAACTCAGGCGGTACAGCCAATCAACGAAGAGTGAAAAGTTGAGATCATTGAACTACCCATGGCATCAAAGATCAGTTATTCTCTTGAATGTGATCACATTTAGCGTTGAAAAACTCAATGAAACGGTACAATGTTTGCCCCAATCAGGATCACACCGAGGTGTGAACTGACTGATGTGTTTGTTTTCCTCAAAATCGCACTTGCATCTGAGCTCTCCACCTAAACTTACATCACTCGCTGGGTGGGTAGGGCCTACAAGTTCGCTTCAGGCGGGACCACATCTAACTGTAAACTCTTCCGTGGCCATTGCAGCAGTTTTCTCTCTTCCCAAAGTTGCGAGACAGACTGAATTTTAACCTGCGTGGTCACAACGTACAGGTGCACAACAACAAAGACAGGGGAACTGGGTAAGAGATGGATGGCTATAAATTTCTGACAGGAGGAGGGGGGGGGGGGCAACTGGATAAGCGTAGATCTTGAGATTCACTATAGGATAAGTGTACACGGAATGCCTCATGCCACTGTCATTGGTCACAAAGGCTGACCACTCTTTGCTTGCCATTGTTATAAACCCACCCAGGGATCAAGTCGGTTTATTTTAAAGTGGAGGGAGGCTATTTTACTGGTTGTGGGCCTTTACATGGGTCACCGTAGATTCTTCCCTTGGTCCATCGGTAAAGATTCCGCATTTTCTTTGTTCCCTAACACCGGGATCTTAGGCGGAGACTACTGTATTATTAAATAGCATTAATCTTTCGTTGTGCAGCTAAGAGAAACAAAATGATTAATTTCTGAATTACTTTCAGATGCATACTACTTTTTATTATCATTTACTACTTTAAAATGTCATATAGTACACTACCAGAGTTCTTTTTTTTAGTCTAAGTAAGAGTTTTTCTGCACGTGCAACACAATAAGGTCATATAAGTGCCGAAGAATAGATGTGTCACAAGAGAGTAACATACACAAAAAAGAAGGAGAGGTAAGGACAATAGATGTTTGATAGGAAAGAAAGAGCAAACCATACCACAGCACCCGCAAACCACCCACTGCCAGAGCTCGGCTGAGATAAGTTTCAAATTGTATTATTCCTACTCCAAAGAAATCTGGGGATACATATATACAATGCAAGACCACGTACATTAAACATGAAGATTATACAGCGGTTTTAGTATCTGATTAGCAACAAACAGCTCCTCTAAGAAGGCATCTGCATAAACAATGAGTGTAATGCTCACACTTTAAAAAACATACGATACCTCTTCAAAAGAAACCTAAACATCTCAACCATTGGGTACTGAACAATCACAAGCTATATTAAGTAAAACAACTTACAAAAGTCAGGCCTCCAAAGATCACATTTACAGTATAGAATAAACAAAAGGATGGCGATATGCTCTTAAGGTGTACCTTGTTTCTAGTTCAACAAACAGACAAAACAAAACTTCTGATTTAAAAGAGAGACGACACAAATGTTAGCCCACGGTATATTTCTACTATTTATACCATATGCTAACTCTCAATTTTTACTGAGCACCCATAAGATCGGCTTCGATAATGGTTATAGAACACCAACAAAAAATTAACAATTTTTTTTCAATTACACAAATAGAACATAAAAACTATCTGAAAGCTGGAAGGATTAGCAATCACGAATCTTTCTACATCAGCGGCTGTCACAGAGCACACACTATCGAGACGACAGCCAGCATTATCCATGAGTTAGCACTATCCACAACACAACACTTGCCCGTCTTAGGAGAGAGGCTCCTGGGAGTTAGACAGGAAGCTCCGCACACGGGAAAAATTTAGCGGGGGGAACGTCCGCTTATTCAAATCAAAGTTGTTAACTGTCTCATGACCTGTGGACCTAAAAAAAACGAAATAAAGTTTAATAAAAATTGGTCAACCCTGTTCTTTTTTAATAATAATATAGATTGCAAAGGGCATACAGCTTGCTGTTGAGCGGGAATTTGCACTATACAAATGCTATTTATTTTTCTTATTATTATCGTTAAATTTTACTACTTAGCATCAAGCCCAACCTGCACATTCTTTCCTCAGTACACAATAATCTGGTTCAAAAGTTCTCGGGAAATGAACACTTTGTCGATAAACACTAGCAACACTCAGTCTAACAGTCCTTGCAACAAATGAAAAATCTAAAATAATCATACGTCTCTTTTTTGATTGGCAATAGAGAGTGAGTCAAAAGAGGAAAATATGGAAACTTTCAACTGCCCTTAAAACTGCACATTTCCCCAAGGAAGCCAGGAACATTGTCCTCATTCTCTAAAGCCCTGCAAAAAAGTATCTAAGGATTTGAAGAAGTGGCAAAACAACGTGCCCTTCAATTAAATGACAGAAGAGGCTTTCAACTAAAACCAAACTCAAAGCCATGTGAAAACCCATGAGAGAGCCCTACTTACTTATAGTATGTCCGCACTGTGTAGCTTCCCCAAACCAGCTGTACGTGGGAGCGTCTTCCAACAGATGCAACGTCAAATTCCTGAAAGGGCAAAAAAGATGAATAGTTGTAAATGTTAAAGGTATAATAATAACAATAATAATAATAATAATAATAATAATAATAGCTTGGCCGTCAATGTGTGATGATGACCAATATATCTACAGAGGAGAATATTTCTCCAGCGAAATAGAACTGGAAAAATTAAAGGTTAAGATGGCTCATGGTTTATACTGTGGCCGATGAGACCAATTCTGGCAGAGAAAAGTTTCAGAGGCCTAGGAGAGAACAGGAATGTGGTCAAAAGAAACCAGCTCTACATGCATACCATGGCGTTGGTGGCCTAGTGGTTAGGCTCTCGGACTCGCAACCGTAAGGTCGTGGGTTCGAATCCCGTCAGGGGCCCGACGTTGTGTCCTTGGGAAAGGCACTTTGCACAAATTTTCCTCACTTCACCCAAGTGGAAATGGGTACCCGGCTATAGACAGTGAACGATCTTGTCAGTTCGATAGTGTTTGAGCGCGTAAAATCCGCAGCTTGCACTGTAAGCTTCCGCGGAAGCCGAGAATGTTTCAGAGTGTTCTCAAACGGTCTGCTGGGGGTAGTAATAGTTGTAAAGCGCATAGAGCATGCTCTTGAGCATGGATAGGCGTATATAAATGCAATTATTATTATTATTATTATTATTATTATTATTATTATTATAATTATTATAATGAAGCTACTCGTATTTAGTGAAAATAACTGAGAATTTATGATGTTGTATTTGCAAACAAGAAAATAGATAATAGGCATAAAACAGGAGTTACACACAAAACAAAGGCCGAGAATAACAACTTCATTGAATTAACCAAAATAATGAGGGGGGGGAGGAAGGAAAAACAGCATCCCTTATACATCACAACTGTTATTTATATTTCCTATGAACTAGAGCAAGAGCAGTCCGAAAAAATCAGTTCTCTGAAAGCTTCACGACAAAAATTTTATACAATGTTATATCCATATTTGAATATCTCTGTTTTCATAATCTGCGTATGGGGCTCTCATGGTCTAGAGGTTATGGTGTTCGCCTCTCATTCAAAGGTCGCGGTTTCAAATACGAGTAGCGACTAAAAAAATTTATTCTCTAAAATTGTCTCCTTTCTCCTCCTTTCCTGTTCTCTAGCAATGTCCTACCGTCTGTTTTCGTCTCCACTTTCAGTGCCCACTCCCTCACCTCCTTTGCCCCCTCCTCTGAGCTCCTGACTCTTTCTGCAGACTTTCTACTGCTACTCCTTGGCTCCTTCTTACTGCTGTCTTTCAGCCACACCCCTGATCTTCTGGTAGGAAAGATCTACACCTAGCCTTCTCGGACAAGGACAAAGATCCCTCGGTGGTCTAAAATCGATAAGAGTAGGCTTCTGCCGCCACTCGGGCATGTCCCACGCACTCATATGACCTTACACAGTAGCGAGCACCGTAAAACATGTGCCAAAAAAAACCCAACTTACCACGCTGTACGTCACCTCCGCATCATTTTGATTGGCTGCCTGCCGATGACGCTTGTACCTGTACGTTGCCACTTCGGCTGTCTTCACCCTCTTCAGCACACACGTCACCTGCAGCAACAACAGTGCATTACAATAAAGATTCTGTAAAACAAGACGGTTGACTCCTCTCTTTGAACCAATTAAAAAAGTGTCCTCAAAATCCGGTGGTCCCCTCTTCGAAAAAGCCCCCACTTTGCGAACAGAGTTACCCTACTTGTGTGGAAAAAAATCAAAGTGAAACAAACAAGTTTTTGTATAAATTATAATTAAAATTTCGGAACAACGCCTTTTTAAATGGTTACACTGACAAAAATCCTCTTCAGGTGGAAGGGCGACTGTTTTCTTAGTTTAATTTGGCTTTAGAACGAGAGGCGAGAGGTCATTAAAATAGAATAAACCCAAAACTCCACACTGAGCGAACCGGAACAGCTGATGCTATTCCTATTCTTCTTCTGGAGAAACGAAAGAGAGCTTCAAAACAAAGACTGCAGCGACATCTGAACCAATGCGCGGACATCCGCGGACTCTTTTTTTGGCCGAGTGAACCATCTTGTTAAGTATGATCTTTGGTTACAGTAAAACTTTGTTTTAAGTGAGCTTAACAGTTTGAGCCCTTGCCACCTGTACACTGCCGTATACTGACAAAAAACTCACTTTGGTGCCAAAATGTTTTATTTGCTTAATCGAAAGCCTGATCAGTTACCACCCTACTTGTCTGCAAAAGTCAAGTTGAAACTGAGATTAGTTTTTCAATAAATGACAATTTAAATTTCAGAATGACTCTTTTTAAATGATTACGCTGATTAAAAAAACTTTTTCTCAAAACTGCTCTGAATTTTTTTTAAAGGCAGTTTGTCAACTTACGGCAGTACACCCGTGCCACTTAAAATTACCCGTATGCCTAGCCACCAGTACACCGGTGAGAAAAACCCCATACTATCCCCAAACCAACTGAGAAATATAAATAAAAGCGCTTTCAGGCCACCTGGCAAGTTGTGCTGGTTTAGAAACAAAAGTGAAGGCACCTAAAGACATTGGTCGCAATAACCTAAAACCTTCAATTAAGTTAATAAAACGACATTTTTGCTTTATACCTAAACCAAGACGTTCTTCTGAAAAGTCTCAGTCACTGACCTTGAACTCGGAGATCTTGTAGTGACCTTTCAGGATTCCTGCGGCCTTGGAGTTGCGGTGTCGCAGTTTTGGCAGAGTTTGGAGTGGGTCCTCCGGGCTCACCAGCATCAGCACATGTCCTGGACAAGTCAGGTTCATTGGAAATTTTAATTGTTGTGAACTGCTTGTGCTACTCACACACACACACACACACACATACACACACACACACACAGATACACATAGACAAATGTACAGACACACACATACACACATACACATGAATACACATACACAAACACACACTAAAGCATGTGCACGCACATACACATCCACGTCTACACACTAACACACACACACACACACACGCACATACACACACACACATGAATATACATACATATATACACACACATCTACACACTCACAAACACACACACATACACACACACACACATACACACACGCACGCACACACACACACACACACACACACACAAAGACACACACTGATACACACAAACACACCGTTCCTCAAGACAGGGCAAAATTCCTTCACCAAACAACAGTACTCTTCTGCTGTGTTAGCTCAACCTTTTCATTACCTAAAGATATTTTAGAGCAGACCAGGGAACCCTCACATGCATCCTAACAAACATCATTGATGCTACAGTTCGTTTCAGTAGAGGTTTTACGGCACATGCAACTGCATAAGGTCATATAAGAGCCGAAGATTAGAGGTGTTACAAGAGAGTAACAAACACAAAAAAGAAGGAGGAATGATAAGGACAATAGATGTTTGATAGGAAAGAAGGAGCAAACCACACCAGGGCACCTGCCACCCACCCACATTGATGCAACAGTATTTAAAGTAATATTCAGAATTTTCAGAATAGCACTTTAGTGGTATGGTATCAATGTCATCATTTCATCCATATTCGGACCAACGTTGTGATGGTTTAACAGACACCACGAGCAGCATTCAGCTTAAAAAAAAAAAACTACCTAAATATCCGCTTACTACCATATCAGTGCAAGAGACTTCCAACAGATCTTTTCATTCCACGACATACATTGATAATATTCTTACCCCCCAAAAATGGACATCACTGGAGTATCTTCTGAGCTCAATGTGAAATGGTATAGGTTTAATGCCTTTATCAACACTATTAGGCTATCTAAGAGGCGGGACCTCCGAGATTAACATCCATCTGCAAAAGGACCAAGCCAAATAGGAATTTCTTGTAAAAAGCCTTTCAAGGGACATAACATTGGACCAAGCTGAGGCTCCCACCCAAGAACCTCCAGTCTCACGATTACTGGCTATGCCATCAATGCCATCTTCTAAGCTCAGAAAGGAAAGGAAAGCACGGGTCAGCAAAACTACTAGATGTAAATAGGCCTAGTCTTAGTGTCATCTGACATTACAAAGTGGAAAAAGAGTTGTTTTAAACCCTCAAATGTTCACAGTTGACAAGGCAAAACCATTAACATATGCTCTGATTTACCAAAGAGTATAACACCTCTTTCTCAAATTACAATCACTTACTTGGAGAAACAGGAGAGTCAGATGTACTTTTCCCCCAAGTGTTTTGTAGACAAGGCAAACTATGCATTGTACAAAATGAAAATGTATTCACAAATTCTCAGAAAAAGCAGGTACGTACCATCTGGGAAAAAGCGGACGTATCTGTAATACTCCACGAGGTGAAAGGGACGGTAGAACTGATCCATGCCTTGCTCTCCCTGACGTATGTACGTCACACGGCTGATGTAACAACCTGGGTCAGAGGCACACACGACACACAGATGAGTAATAAAGTTTAAAAAAGAAAGAACACAAACATCAAGTCATAGAGATGAGCTGAACAAAATTTTTCAAATGCAAGCATCAGGATATACAGATGGGTTAAAAAGGAGGCAAACAAGTATCTATCAAATTATCATCTTCTTTAATTTCATTAGAGTATTAAAACTCATATTCAAAAAAGCAACAAAAAACAAACTTCCCAACCTGGGAAACCTGAATCTTGTCTCCTGATCTCAAAGAGAAGCAGTATCTTTCACATTATCTACTTATTATAGCTTATTGACTTCCATCCTACCTCGATTAAAATGAGATAAATTCAAATCTGTTTGTAATCTTCCTAGATCTTTCCATACGGATCTAAAAGTTGAATGACAACAGAATCTAAAAGCCCATTCATAAAGGTCACTGCAAACCAAGACTCCAACAGGTATTGTTTGATGTTAACCTAAAGCGGGTAAAAAAAACAATCGGGACTTTACAGCATACACTTAAAACAATGAAAAGTTGACCTATTTTCCCACAGTACCACACTTTAACGTATGCCAAAGAAATGCAGTCCAACAGAAAGGAGAGCACTTTTTGAGACTTATGGGAAGATGTCTAGACAGTCAGGGGATGATATCTCCAAGCTTACATTGAAATGTAGGGGCAGGGTGGTGTTGCTGTCTCAAAATTAGCAATTTGTATGCTAGGTTACTGTAAATCATTTATTTTAGTAATCCTGCGTATGCAACCAAAGAGTGGTTGTTAATATAGGGTCCAAATAGAAACTTTATTACTAGATCAATACTTTTTAATAAAAATATATTCGTTAAGTCGTGGGCCGGCAGAAGTGCCACACAAAGTTAACTATGTAACCTCGTTGGCATAGGATAATTAATAAATCAGCTAGATTTTTTAAATTGCCGACAGATGAAAGTGAACAATCTACAGAGGTCAATCGAGAGCACTAAACTCATTTGAAAAGAGCAAAGAACAAACCATCAAACAACATATGAGGCCTCTCAATCAGCATTCTCCTCCAGGAGGCGCCGTATTTCTTAGGACTGCCGAGATTTACACCCCAAATTCTGAAACACAATTAAAAAATGTACACATATGTTACAGAAAGCTTTAAAATTCTTTAGCATAGTCCATTTTGAAACATACTGAGCAAAAAAATTCCTATACATCCTATTAGGTCAATAAGGTGGTCCTACAAATTATGACTCAATGACTAAAGACGATTAAACCTGACTTCACAAGTTATAAAAAGCCCAAATTTGCCCTTTTATACCTCAATACACCAGCCATAAGAATCATGTAGAAAGAAATATAGCCTTTGCAGTGTTCAAGGTTGGAATTATTTCTCTAAACTTAAATTTATTTTTTTTTACTTCTGAAAAGGAACTGTATTAATATTTCAGCAAAGAAATCTAAAGGAACAATTCCATCCATAACCTAGTTTTTGAATAAGTCGACCTGAATTTTTGTTGTGTGTGGCAGCTTCAGAAAACTAAAAATAGTGAAACTTTATATGCATAGATGAATGTATACAAGTTCCAAGGACTGCGACACTTCTGACAAATTAACTTAAAACATACATGCATACTGCTGTCTTCTAAATGCAGAACAAGGAAACAGCATTACAAATGAATAAAACTTTGTTTTAAGAAATTAAATCTGCCAAGTGACAGCAGACTCACTTTTCACACGCCAGTTTCCAGACGGTCTCGTCTCTGGCACACATATAGAAACCCCGACACACCTGAGAACAACACATTCGCACAGTTATACAAGACGAAGTAATAAAACAAGAGTCATCAATCAAGGTTTACAATGTTGTTGTTTTTTGTGAGAGTAAAAAAAATAAAAGCAAATCAACACAATTATGGTCATTTAGTACTGGGAAAAAGCAGGACAAACAGACTGAAGCAACAATGGGAAAGTAAAGAAGTAGGACCTACCAGCGGCCCCGTCCAACAGCCCGCAGTTTAGAATTTTGACCAGAACAAACATGTCCAAAAAACCTATATGTCGGTAAAAATCAAATAACATTTTAGCAAACACATAAAACACATACTTGCACTGGCATGCATCTGTGCATTTCCACTCAGTCGTGTAACCCCAAAGGAACAAAACAAAGTACAGGAATTGTATACTTGCACATGTTCACACTTATGTTGTTTGCACCAGTGTAAGAAGAAAAAAAACCCAGCAAAAAAGGATAGGTTTCCTTGATTGCTCAGGTTCAATCAAACACCTTCAAAAACTAAAAAGAAAATGTAAAATAATGAACTCCACTATCTAAATATAATCTCGGCCTACATAAAGAATAATTGAAAAACCAGTGACTCAACTCTGGAGTATCTTATTAAGGTCCATCGTGCCAGCTCAACACCTTTTATGCCCATTAAAGAACAAATTACTGTGAGGATATTACTGAAAAATGATTACGGGCAGAAAAAATTTTAATTTTCAGTTTCCACAGACTCTCAAGCTAGAAAAATAACATAACTTTGGAGGCAGTTTTCCAGCTAATTTTACCTCTGAAACCAGGCAACCCGAACAACACAGATGGATATTTTTTTAATCAAAAGTAAGGGAAATGGACAGGCTTTAAGATGATACCAATAACTCTATACGTCCCAAAATTGACGACCCCTGATTCCACCGCGTTGTGACACAAACACACACATACACACACACACACACACACACACACACACACACACACACACACACACAAACAAACAAATATGCATAAACTCTCAATATGCTCATGTATTTCTATATACACATAAACTTGCAATTTGCTCATGTATTCCTATACACATAAACTCACAATATGCTAATGTATTCCAATACACAAAAACTCACAATTTGCTCATGTATTTAT
>NW_004797407.1:147505-162784 GCF_000002075.1 Aplysia californica | reverse complement strand
AGGCAGGGAGGAGATGTGGGTGCCCTGAGGACACGAGACATAGAGGTTTTTAGTTTTAGTAGAGGTTTTTAGTTTTAGTAGAGGTTTTTAGTTTTAGTGAGAGTTTTTAGTTTTAGTAAGAGTTTTTAGTTTTAGTAGAGGTTTTTAGTTTTAGTTGAGAGTTTTTAGTTTTAGTAGAGGTTTATAGTTTTAGTGAGAGTTTTTAGTTTTAGTAAGAGTTTTTAGTTTTAGTAGAGGTTTTTAGTTTTAGTGAGAGTTTTTAGTTTTAGTAAGAGTTTTTAGTTTCAGTAAAAGTTTTTAGTTTTAGTAGAGGTTTTTAGTTTTAGTAAGAGTTTTTAGTTTTAATAGAGGTTTTTCGGCGCTCGCAACTGCATACGGTCATATGAGCGCCAGAAGTTAGAGGTGTTACAAGAGAGTAACAAACACAAAAAAGAAGGAGGAAAGACCAGGACGATAGATGTTTGGTAGGAAAGAAGGAGCAAACCACACCAGAGCACCCGCCAACCACCCACTTAGTAGAGGTTTTTCGGCGCTTGCAACTGCATGAGAACCAAAGGGTGGATGTCCACAAAGAACAGAAGTTCTCACAGGGAATCAGACTTACTCTGCTCACCTTTCTAGCTTCAACAGCACAAAGTCTTCTTCGACTATCAAGACACCTCGGAAATAGTGGGTCATTAGAGTGTGGCAAACATACAAAAGAAGTAGAGGAAAAAAATGACGATAGTAAGGAATAGGAAAGAAAAAGCAGCAGTTCCCTGTTGCAGTTCAGGCAGTTATGAGCATGACATTGATGAATCAGCCCATTTACAATTACAATTCTACTGTGCATAAGAACTCAAGATGCTAATGTTCCCCCTTTGGGAATGGGCTAAAGACACTTCAGTCAGTAGCATGGCCCCAGGGGGTATTTTAGGGAGGCGAAGAGACATGAGTATAGAAAAAGCAAGACACAGCAGCCTAGCAGAAAAGCTAGACGGTATATTAGAGGAAACGGACAAGATCTATTTACAGAAAGACCACCAAGATGTGAAAGTGCACTGGGTAGAATCACTTCAAAATTACTGATGAGAATTATGATAATAAAACAATAGATATTTTATTATAATAAGTAGTTTTTTTCTACAAACCCATTAAGATTTTTTAAAAGTTCATCTTTCTTAGGCAGTAATGACCAAACAATCAACAACACTGTAAATAATAATAATATTGTAAAGTAAAAGTCATGACAGACTAACATTAGTTCTACTCTTGGTAATACATTTCAAACAAAGCCAATTTCACAATTAATTTTAGTAATAACTGCACCAGTCCCACAAGTCAACAGAAATATCACTTGACCCTTGCAGATTCCATAACAAACATGAAAGGTGGGTGGTTGGCAGGTGGTCTGGTGTGGTTTGCTCCTCCTATCCTACCAAACACTTATCTTCCATATCTCTCCTCCTTCTTTTGGGGGTTTGTAACTCTCTACTCTCTTGTAACACCTCCAATCTCCACCATTTATGTGACCTTATTGTGTCGCAAGTGCTGTAAAACTCTTACTACAACAAAAATGAAAGACTCCTAGCACACAGAAGTGTTCAGTCATCTCACCCTTTGCTCATACTGTGGCAGGCACAGACCGTGCTCTCTGAGGTTCAGGTTCTCAAAGTTGTTAAGCAAATCTTCCTCCAATTCGCTGTCGACAGAAACATATAAGAGTAAGAAGAATCCTGGTCCCTCTATGCCAGGAGTTGGGAACGAGGCTTGTGTCCTCTACCCCCAAAGGCTGTCAAACAAAAAATAAAATACGCTTAACACTGAGACTAACATGCACATCCTTTCCAATATTACAGCATCATCATCGTTATCATCATCATCATCACCACCATCTTCATAATCATCATCAGTGATTAAACAATACCCCTTTTTCTTCTTTTGTCTTTTTGGGGTTTTTTCTTGAAACATAACAAATTGCACAACGTCAACACATTTTTACGTAACCTACAAATATCGACATCAAAATCAGGATACCGGACCAAAAAACAAAAAGTAAGAACAATCGGGCAGAGCAAGGCCAGGCTCCAATTAAGGGGATCCACTGGTCAGATCAGTAAAAATTTTGAAAAAAATATCAGTTTTCGGATTTGGGAGTATCTTAATAGATATCAATATCAAGGATCCATCTTTAGAAGCCTAATTCCTTATCAAACTTAGAAATAGCTGGAAAATGCATTTGAGAAAGGTAGCAATGTAGGAAAATCTTCACCAAAAATTATCTCTCTTTGCAGTTTATTCAGAATTGTTTATCTGACCAGGTTGCAAAACTATTTTGAGTAGATCTCAGAAAGTTACTGTCAGAATTGTTTCAAATTTGCACACAATCTTTTATACACATTTCTCTATAACCTTACAGTAGCATTTTTCTTTTTATGGTACACCTTTGAAATTTTAGGCCTTTTTTATTTTACAAAATCTGAAAATATTGGAGACCTGAATGTAGTGCATAACAAGGACTGTAAGGCTCACAAGTCAGTACAAAAATTTCAAATTTGGCTCTGTAAGGTTGTTCTACCTACCAACAGTAATCGCCATGCCAAATATTAGGCTTCTATCTTGAAGCATGTTGATGATTGACAAAATATAAAATTGGTTTTAAAAATGCTGAATCAATCCTATATTTTTGATGGCTCGAGATGATTATGGCTAAAATCTTGAATTTTTTGCTTGGTAACCTTTTTTTGTACTATGTCACCCCCTTTGATGCAGAAAAGCAAACATTAGACCAAAAAGTATAGCATTTGGGTGTTGACCATAGCTACACCCCCTTAAATAAAATCCACCCTTCTTTCCCCAAAAGAAAAGTAAAGAGGGATGGGAAGAGCATCGGCAGTTTATACATATTTTCAATCATGATCCCAAAAAAACTAAAAACAGTGGGATTTCACCAATATGTATCTCTGAAAATTTCGCTAGACATGCCATTACAGCACATAAAAATAACTTCCAACAAGCATCAAGGCCTTCTTTTTCCACAAAAATTATCCTCAGTTTTACTATTGATATACAAAGTTGGTCCCCTTCTCTCGTTGCCTATGCATTGCGAACAGTCCCTTCATACTACACTCCAAACACAGTACATCTGCCAGTGACCGCATCGCCTTCAGAAAAGTTACCAATCCAGGTTCAGTTTGCTAGAAGCCAGACATAGCAGGCAAAGTTGGCAGGCAGAGCAATCCTTTTATAAGGAATATACAGTGTTCATAACAGAAAAATGGCAAGCTTTCGATGAACAAGCTTTCCATTGCTGCTAGTATCTTGCAAAGTCTGAAAACTTGGGACCTTAATCAGTTTTAATGAATTCAATAATTGTTCAAATTCTTACCTTCCATCCATAGAACTTTCACTGTCTTGTCGACCTGAAAATTAATCGTGGAAAAAAAATCAGAAACAATACCACTAGACTCAGAGAAAACGCTCTACACATATATGTGATCAGGTGTTCTATTGTCTCTACGCCTTTCTTGTTTATATTTCTTGTATTTTTCTATTGGATCTGATTACAGATCTTTCACAACCTACTACTTTGGACACTTCTCTTTTTTCGTTTTCCTCTCTGCCCATGAGATTCTGAGTATTCTCCTAAACTGTCACATTCCGGCTGCTTCCATTCCTTTCTATGTGTCCTTGTTTCTAGTTCAGCTCTCACATCCTTACAAAAGGATACAAATACAATAAACATAAACTAAAAAAGTCCAGTTAGCAATTATAAATCATGAATGTACAAATTCCATTCATTGATAAAAATTATAATAAAAAATAAAGTTTCTGAACGAGTCTTTAACTCTTTACTCTCGGCAAGCCACTCCCTGCAACTCGCGCTCTGAACCGCTGTGCCGGTAAATTGCTGACAGCGGCTCGGACACATTCCTTTATGACAACTCCCACGCCAAATTACTTTTCAGCAATGGCCAAAGACAGGTCTCTTTAACTAGCAATGACAATGAAAAATTAAATTTTCATCCAAATTGCTTAAAAATGGACTTAAATGAAAATAGAGTAAATTCTAAGAACTATGGTTTTTAAAAATTAAAAATCCATTGATAAATAAAAAAGTTATTGGGATTTTTGTTTGCAAAATGTTGGAGGACCTTCATATAGGAAAAAATCGCCAAAATGTGGGACATGTTTTGATGTATTTTGAGGAAAAACTGTTCATAAGTCAGTAATGAATTGGAGCATATGAATGAAACTTGGCATCTCCATGTGATTTTTAGTGCCGAATCTAGTTCTGCTATCACTTTTTTGATGTCTTCATTACTTTGGATCTTAAAGACTGATATTTGCGTGAAATTTGTTGAATTGCGTGACATCGTTTTTACCGCGACGCGATCACCCCTTTTAAAACTCAGTAAAGCGCTATCGGGAAAACCCGCGATGTAGTCATCGGTGACCCATTTGGTTATAGGCAGCCAATCACATGCCGCCTAGCGATCACGCGCCTCTTGCGTGCCGGCACCTCGCATTTGGAATGCACTATCAAGTTTCTAGATCTAGGGTTTTATCAATGGATGGGTGGTAATTTTAAGTTGGTACGGAAAATCTACTAAACGCAGAGATCTGAAATTTTACAGCAATAAAGAAGACATGTGGGGCGCTTGTGTGGTCGGCGATCAACCCCCAGCTCCGCTTAGTTTTCGAACCGCAGAGGAAATTCGCACAAACACGGCAATATCTCCGGTTCTAGTAATCGTTCGGGATTGTACGCTGGCATGTCCTTAGTTTAACCTTTCCTCTGGTTGGTTGCAGAGTTTCATTTATTTTCGTCCAGGAGTTTTCCCGTAACTAAACTTAGAAGAGAGTCACTTCTGATTCCGAGCGGCCCAAAAAATACCCTTCGCGCGGAGGCCGATTTCCGGCACAAGGCGCAGCGGGCGATTGGCATTGCTACTTTAACCGGGAGTTCATTCATTAGAAGAAGAGCTATCAAAATAGGGTCACTTGTACTGCTTTAATAACCAATTTATAGACACGCATGTCACTTTTAAATTTCGTACCAAAAGAGAGCCTTGGCATTGTGGGTTTACCCCGACCCCCTTGAAGATAAAAGGAGTTAAGAATTGTTTTGGGCAGAATTGCCTAATTACGATCACTGTGCACTTACCCCTGTCCCGTGGACTTCGAGTGAGGAAAGAGCCGAGTTTCGACTCAATGTCAGGCACCAGCTGAAGTGCTTTCTTGTAGTAATAAATAGCTGGAGGAGGAAAATCAATAAATAAAATTACATCCTATGCACTTTTTATTTTAACTAAGCAACAAGTGTGTGTTTGTTAGTGTGTATAAGTACTTTATGGTTGTACTCTTTGAAGTGTACACTGAAACATCTATATCATGTTTGAGGAGAGAGAGACTCTGACTATTCAAGCCTTTATGGAATATGGAGCACCGATCAGGAACTCTTCTCGAGATACCTTTCTCATAGCACACCAATAAGTTGACATCAAAGTGAAAAAGTCTAATAACACCATATGGTAAAGAGCTTATATCATCAATTAGCAATGACGTTTCGTTCTTTCAAACACGTGCTTGCCTTCATGCCGTTCTTAATACACTTGTCAATGTCATGACTAATATGAACATTTTCATGAATGCCATCATGTCAACAACCATTATAACTAACTTTTACATTTTACAGACTGAAAGTTAAACTGAAAAAAAAAAAATGCAGCAACAACAACTGGAAACAGGTAAAAGAATTGTTTTAAATGTCCACACACTTGAAAAACCACGCCATCTTAAAACAAAATTTTTATGGATACAACAAGCACTTATTAGACCACGCGAGACACACTTTTTCAATGGCCCCCTTTTTTTAAAAATCTCTTACAAAAACGCACAGCACAGACACACAAACTCAAAAGAATAGGAAACAAACACAGCAAATTTATATTTCCCCATCAAAAATAATAATTGTTGGGGGTTTAAGTTACAAAATAAAGCTAAACAAGACTAGCTCACAGCCAGCCCAGTTGGCCAGCCAAAAGGTTACCTTCAGAGAGCATTCCATCATCTTCTGCAGTCATGCCTTGAAAGAAATAAGCTCTCGCCTGTCCAAACAACAACAAAAAATATCGGTACAGTCAAGACAACAGTCAGAGAAAACGATCATCTTGCTCGACGTTCTCAGATATTTGGCCCTATTACTTGAATTTGATTTTTAAGTCAAAAGATTAAAAAGTAAGCTGCTGTGAGACAGCTGTTAGGAACTTAACACAACATATGGAAGTTGGCAGCTGGAATCTGCATGAGTTTCAAATGAGAGTGTAAGGACCGAACGTAGACGCAGAAGGAGAATTAACGAAAAGAGGAAAAGAAGGAAAAACTGATACCCCTAAAAATGCATATTTCTGCAAACCCTAGGACTATTACTGTCATGGTATTCGATACTCATACTCGAATATAGAGAGGGTGTACGATACGAAAATAAACACTTCCCTTCGCTATGAAACCAATATAAATATGGCTGAATGTTCGTTATCGTCTTGTGCTCGTCTGACATAGATCAAACTTATAAAAATATTTAGAATTCATAACATCACAACATGGCGTCAGAAGTGAATCCATACATCTTCTCTATATTCAGGCATAAGTATCGAATATCATGACAATTACCACCACTGATTAATTGTAGTCTGCAAAAATTCCATCAAAAGCAGGGGCACTACAACAATCATCTCCCAGAAGCCACCATGACTCGGTTCACCGTAACAGCATCAGTGGTGTAGCAGGAAGGCTTTCACTTCCACACACACAGGATGTGAGTTTGATTCCGAAATGTGGAAGTTTTTTACTGAGCACCTTCATGCGAGATGAAAATATGTCTCCACAAAACCCGTAACATCACAAGACGAGACAGGCAGAGAAATGAAAAAGTAAGAGCAGCTTCTAGCACTGAGTCCTGCCTGCATTTCATAAAAAGACAGAGAATAGAGTGTGTTTGGCCACCTGTTACGTATGTCATCTAGCCAGCCAGCCAGCCCCGAGAGCCTACAACACCAAGTACTCAGGCTATAAAGGAAGAGGAAGGCCAAGCAAAAGGTGAATTTAGGGCATCAAGGAAACCCTGAGAAATCATAACATCCCAATTGAAAGAGTTGCAGAGCGGGCCTTCCATAGAAAACTGCATCCCCCCTCGAGGCTAAACGGCAACAGAGGATGAAAAAGTAAAAGTAAAGGCACCTTCATCTGTCAACTGAGATCCTGCACCCTCGTCAGGCCAAGCTGGTCCTGGGTAGGCAGGGTTCAAAGCAGCCTGCCTCCTATACTACAATCTAAACTGGGTCCAAGGGGATTTAAATCAACTATGCTTATATAGTTGATTAATCTTCTGAAAATGCAAGAGGCCGGATCACTTGAGAATGCACCAAACTGTTGCATGCAAAGTCTCAACAACTTAAATACATTGGACATAATTTAGAGTTAACTTCTATTTTTAAAAAGCATCTTATTAAGAAATTGTGTAAAATGATACAAAGCATGAGCAGTAAGTCAGGTGTGGGTTGAGGATTCACATTTGTTTTTAACCTGTGCAGCTGTGAGCCTATAATGAACCCATTTTTTAAAAGTGGAATCAGAAACCAGTGACTCAATTCTGGAGTATTTTATAGCAGAACATAACTATCAAAACTTTTAATTTTCTAAATTCATAAGTTCACAATCATGTAAAATTCGGCTCCGTCAAGCTCTTAAGAATAATGAGTTCTATCTTCGCTAGAATTTTGAAGTCTGAAAAATGTGTGTGTTTTGGGGGGTTTTTTTACTTTAAAAAAGTCACACAAAGATCAGGCCACCAGAATTATAATATAACATGAAGATAACTACAAATGACCTTTGACCCCTTCCCTACTCTACCTGATTCTCCACTACGTTCACGGCTGCTTCTGACTTGTGACCCCCCGGGGAGTCCTCTCTGCTAGCCCGGGGGCTCTGACCTCGGCTGTTGGGCTTCTTCTGGAGCTCGTCCTGCCACTGTTGCCGAAACATATCCAGCTGGGGGGAGAACAACGAATCATGCTCCAGGAATACATTTAGTCTATAAAGTCTTAGTTTAGTTTTAATAGAGGTTTTACGACGCTCGCAATTGCATAAGGTCATATGAGCACAAAGGGGTGGATGTCAACAGAAAAGTCCTAACTGGAAATCAGGTTTACTCTGCTCACCTCTCTAGCTTCGACAGCACAAAGTCTGCTTCGACTATCAAGGCACCCCGGAAATTGCAGGTCACAAGAGTGTGACAAACATACTAAAGAAGTAGAGGGAAAAAGGACGATAGTAAGGATTAGGGCAGAAAAAGCAGCAGATCCCTGTTGCAGTTCAGGCACCGTTATGAGCATGGCATTGATGAATCAGCCTATTTAAAAACTGTACATAAGAACACGTTAATGCCCCTCCTTTGCGAATGGTCCAAAGACACTTTTCAGTCAGTAGCACCGCCCCGTGGGGTAGTCTGTAAAGTCTACAGCAATATTCTCAAAGCAAAAAAAGTGTCCTACTCCTACAACCATCAACCAGCTCTTAAAATTAAACACACCCTCCTGTAACAACAGTCAAAGTTAGTACAGTAATCTTCTCTTGCAAGTTTGAGACAAGTATTATGTTGCGAGAGGGGGTGGGGGGAACATTTCGTCTTACACATCACATAAAAGTCAATACAAAGAAAAGTCATAACTGTATTAAAACCTAGAAGAAGAATCTACCAGAATTTCAAATCCACATGAAAAGGGGCAACTGTTCTATGTAAACTTCTCATCAAAACTCAATCTGCCGCCATAATTACGAGGAGTGAGGAAATGTTGGTTACCTGATCATTCACGATTTGCGGGCCGCCGTTACTGCCAGAACTAAGAGGAGAACTGCCATCCTCTTCGCCTAGAGCTACATTTTCATCTGCATTTATCTCCTCATTCTCCACTGCCTCACCCAACAAAGGAACAACTCTTGGCTCATCCTCGACCTCAGCGTCTGCAGCTGCTGCTGGATCTTGCCTGAAAGTTTGGTTTTCAGGTTGATTTGAATCCTGCAAAAAGAGGAAAAAACATCATCACTGTTACGTTCTGGCTATGTTTACACTTAATTACGAAACGTGCACACAAACTAACACAAGATGACCTTTGTGAGAATGGGTAGTAACTGAAGTGTTTATTTATTAACAAATGGGTCACGTTACAACACAGATGTGTTACAACACAGTTAGCCAATTCATTACCTAGCTCTTAATGTACACACATGACAATCACCTTCCCGAACTTGAGGCTGAGGAAATACTACAGTGAAATCCGCTCAAACATGAAAACAGTGGTAAACCGAAAGAAAATAAAATCCCTCAGTTTTGTTTTCATTTTCTAGCAACCTCTCAACACTGAAAACAGCTAACCCAAAGAAATTCAGGCAGATTTCGGCAAGGTACTTTTTGAATGTTGATATCTAATGCGAAGTGACTATTCGGACTCGTGCCCAAATATGAAAAAATGTTATTCGGACTCTGATTCTTGTCTGATTCTTGTCCAGCATGACATCACTTCTGACTTACGACTTCCTGTGACTCGTGACTCCGGCTTCCTGTCCTGCCTCACTCGTGACTCGCCTCAGGCTGGGTAGAGACCGGGATCACTTTGGGCAAAATGGCGTTTTGTGCAGGAGCCGAATTTTTATCTTACGATGAATTTGAGGCCGGCCTGAAAAGTTATAGCGCTTCTAATAAATGTTTATTTGTCAAGAAGTCACCAAAAGCAATTAAAGATGGCTCCATAGCGTGTCGGGGTCGGAAGGGCGGCCTGCACACGTGTCGCTGTGTGTGCGTGTCGGGGAGGGGGGGGCACTATCGGTCCGGGCGTTGAACGTCGCATACGCGTCTGTCTTTTATCCCCCGGCAACTGATCATTATTACAATAATAAGCTAGTCTTGGCATTCGGACGTAATGAATTGTGCGCTGGTCTATGGAATCAAAAGTTGCCGTATGCTCAGCTCTACACAGCAAAACAAATTTTTCTTGGTAAACAATCGAGATAACACAGGCTTGTGTATTTGAACGAATCGATCTTTTTTTTTTTTTGCACAGCTCATAATGTGTAGGTGACAGGTGGTCTGCTAATCTTCAATTTTACCCTTTTCTACAACAAAGAAAGTGGGAAACATGGGGGTTTGGGGGCGTATCAATGAGGCAGCGGGCATTTGATCGGCAGATAAGGTGTGGGGGAAACTAAAAAATGTCGGGAAATTGGAAGCACTGAACGTTAGATCTATAGAACGAAGACACTTCCTAGCAATGCCAATCGGGCTTTCCCGCGAGGCGAAAATTTGGTCCCCGTTTACTGGCGATTTTGCAGACCCGGCCGAAGCGTAGGTGACTAACTTTGTCAACCTCGGTCTACTCTATTTCCGAACCAATCCGAATGAAACTCGGCAACCAATCAGAAAATAGGGCAAACTAATGATATGTGGACGTTGAAGTTCGTACACATAAATTAACCTATACTTTTGGTGTCGGGAACACTTTCGTATTGTGTACACCGAAAACTATAAATAAGGAGTTTGAATTTCAACGCCGAGATGGTAATAGATCTATCTATCCTCTATAGTGTGCTCAAATTTGAACGTTCTGTGTCAAGTAGTTGTTTAGACCCGATCATAAATGCACGACCACCCCCCTATCCAAAGCGGCTTCGCACGGAGACCGGCCATTTTCCCCTCACTCTCGTGGCAAGGCCATTTTCCCCTCACTCTCGTGGCAAATGTATGTGACCTACAAATCCCCGCATGACTATTCCGGGCCCGTTCATTAGTCACTTGAAATAGGGCAATGGCGGGCGCGCGCATCCGGTTGTTTTTCTCTCTATTCCCCTGTAACATCGCAATGGGGGTATTCCGAGGCGAGGTTATCTCGTCTCGGGGTGTTCGCGTCTCAACGGGGAAAAAGAATTTTTAATTGTACGGCATGCTAGATTGAATTAACTTATCTTTTACGGTTGGCATGGTCTAAAGTCATCATAAAAAGCTTTGCAATTATTTAGTCACGCTGCCGACATATATTCTTAAAGATCCCATGTTGTGATACGATGCTATAAATAAAATGGACTCATCCCGACATTCCTTTTTCACAAAATCGTAATATGTACACCACAATTTTAATTATAACAAAATAACTACGAAATTGATAGTAAATCTGACTGCAGAAATGATTTCTACACTCAAAAACACATCGGGTAGCCAAGTTTCTCTCGAACACTCCGATTAGTTACCGAGATATCGTCGATTTTCTTACAGAATCTGCTACTGCGTGGTCCACTTTTTAGGAGTATTTTCCTATGTGGGTCATCCATATTTTGCCGACCTTTACAACCCCATAACTTTTTTATTTATGAACCAATTCTCAAAATTCAAGAAGCATAAATTCTTAGAATTGAAAATTCTTTCTTAGGTACCAAAAAAAAAGGGCTAAAGTGAAAATTCAAATTTTCATTGACTTCCTTTTTTCCAGACCCGAGTCCGAATAACATTTTTTCATATTCGGACTTGAGTCCAAATAAGAAATTTTTTTATTCAGACTCGAGTCCGAATATGAAAAAATGTTATTCGGACGAATCCAAATAACGACATATATGTTTGTTTGGATTTACGTTTTTTTTAGGCCTACTCATGATCCATCTGAAGTACATGTTTTATATATACTTTTTTGCTATAGTATTTTGCATGCTGAACAGGAATATATATGGCCTTCATTTTTTCCGCAAATCAATAGTTATTGAGTGTATTGATGTTTGAAAACAGTCTTTAGATTAGAAGTAGGACCAGTGGCGGAGTAATATTTGACTTGTTTTTAACAACATGGGGGGTTTCACTAAAAAGAATCAGGGAGGTTTCAGGGGGGGGCATGCCCCCTTGCATTTTACAATGATTTGATGTTTTGGCGATTAGGATTGACATGTTACTTGAAAACAATTGATTTGCAAGGGTTTTAGTGGCCATACGTGTTCTGCAGCAAAATTACGCCTTCTATAGCAGTTTAGCCCTCAAATCAGTGCTTCTGTGTGTGGGTGCACAAGTAAAAATTTATCAGATTTACTAAAAACTGAATTAAAAATCATCATCAGCAATAAAACTCTTGTTAACCGTCCAGCTGACAAAAATTTGACTGGCACCACTGGTCTTGCCCAGTACAAACAGCCCCTGGACGTGCCCTGGTCATTTAACTGTGCACTAGATGCACTACTAGAATCTAGATTTAGATGTGTCTGCAAGTGTGTATGTGACCCATTGTCTTTGTGAGAAGAGATGTGACTGCCGCGACACAGCCTAACATGATAAAAAGCATTCTCATGATGAGTAGGGTTTTTTTTTACAACTTTCAAAGAGAAGTGTCAACAAAGTTGATTTGAGGTGAGGACTGCTGTTGGATCAAAAGCTGCATTGACAATTAAAGCCATGTAAGATGAATGATTCTTACCATCGTTTACAAATTTTAATGCAATCTGCTACGACAGATGATCAAACGATTAATTCTCTGAAGGAAAAGCAAACAACAGATCGGGAATACATCCTTGCTCGTCTCTCTGCTGCCATTTTGTTTTCCTTCGTTTCTATTTTACACACACACTCTTGTTATTTTCCGTCAGTCCAGTGGTGCCCATGAACGACAACCACTTTCAGCTATTTTTATTTAAGAGTGGTCTTTTCTTGGCTCAGGTCTCCTGTTCGGCCTTCCTTTTTTTCTCGGTTCACCGTGGAACTGTTTAAAATTAATTTAATGTATGAATTTCTGCATTCCCGTCTCAATATTATACAACATCATTAAAATATTCAAAACATACATATGGGTGTGCACAAGCACGTGTGTCTGTGTCTGTGGGTGTGTGTGTGTGTGTGTTCGAGTGTCTTTCTATGTGTGTTTGTGTGTGTGTGTGTGTGTGTGTGTGTGTGTATGTGTGTGTGTTTATTAGTCTTTATCAGAGTTATAAAATAGCACATAGTCCAAAACAAAATAGGTCACACTTCAAAGGAATTTATTATAACTGCACACTGGAATCTAACCTTTATGTGAACGGCTGTACTTTAAACAAGTCGAGTTAATTGCATCACTATTATAACGTATGTTACGGACACCAATTAAGTAATTAAGTGACCAGACAAGAAAAACGAAAGTTTATTTTCTATTAACGCCTATGCAAACAAATAATACAATAAGAATCATCAACCCTTTGAAACTAACTTATTTTGTAGAATATTAATTTTTTTAAAGAAAACTTTTCCAAAAATATTCGCTGTGCTATATATATGGAACACCATGCAATGGAGGATCATGATGGATACCTCAGTGTGTAAATTTCTCTTTAAAAGTGAAAAAGAAATGAAACAAAAAGGCAACAAATGTGGTTTATAATGCGTAAATTTTAATTTTTCAGTAATAAATATCAGTAAAGCAACTGAATGTGTATTAAATGGGAACACCAAAACAACACGAAAGAAAAAAGAAATTACTTTTAAAATAAAACCTAAGTTATATATAGGCTGCCAGTGTTTAAATGTTTGACTTGTGGGCTACACATCAAATAATTCTCCCAAAAGATATTCCGATTTTAGTTATATTAGATATTGGGGGTCTGGACAACTTTTTTAAAATGGGGAAATGGTATGAGTTTAACGCCCCTATCAACACTATTAGGTTATTTAAGAGGCGTGACCTCCTAGTTTAAGACAACTTTCAGATGAAGCTTTTTTGCAATTTGGTAAGACAATTTGACTAAGGACGACTACAACCTCGAAAACTTTAACGATGACGACCACTTGGACCCTCCAACGACCACAATTACCCACAATGACTTCAGCCCACGATTAAAAGATTTCATGTCTTTTATTTATTTTATTTTTGTATGCATGTGTGTGTTTTTTTATGGTGTTCGCAACTGCATATGGTCATATAAGTGCGCGGAATACATTAAATATTTTCAGTTGGTAGGAAATTTTGTATTTTGCCCGGGTGGCGGACGAAGCCAAATCTTATCGATTTTGGACCACCAAGGGATCTTTAACGTGCGTAACTTGCACACGGGACCTCCAAGATTTTGCGCCCTTATTCCGAGAAGGCTATGCGTTAGATCTCACATACCATACGATCAGGGGTGTGAATGAAAGACAGTAGTAAGAAAGAGCAAAGGAATAGCAGTAGAAAGGCTGCAGAAAGAGTCAGGAGCCTGGAGGAAGGGAGGAGGTGAAGGGATGGGGGCAGAAAATGGAGACGAAACAGGCGAAGTGAAAGGAGAACATTTTAGAGAAGAATATTTTCCGTCCCTGTCCAGATTCGAACCAGGGACCTATATTGAATGAGAGGCGAACACCGTAACCTCTCGATCACATGAGGTCCCATGACGGCTTCGACCCAAACGATGACCTTAACCCACGACGACCTTGACCCATATTGACCACTATGACGGCTTAAACTCACGATGACAACAACTCATGGTGACCAACACCACAACGACTTCAACCAACAATGACCACGATCTCTTCGACCCACGATGACCACAGCCCATGATGACAACGACAACTTCCACAATAAGGACAATCTCAACGACTTCCACTCACGACCACGACCAGGACCACGACTACGGTTACTTTAACCAAAGATGACTTCAACCTTCCAAACACCACAACCCACAACAACCACAACCAACGACGACTTCGACTCTCCAACAACCACAATCCACAACGACCACAACCCACAACGACCACAACCCACAACGACCACAACCCTCCAACAACCACAACCCTCCAACGACCACAATCCACAACGACCACAACCCACAATGACCACAACCCACAACGACCACAACCCACAACGACCACAACCCACAATGACCACAACCCACAACAACCACAACCCTCCAACAACCACAACCCTCCAACGACCACAACCCACAACGACCACAGTCCACAACGACCACAACCCTCCAGAGACCACAACCACCACAACAACCACAACAACCACAACAACCACAACAACCACAACAACCACAAACCTCCAACGACCACAACCCACAACGACCACAACCCACAACAACCACAACCCTCCAACAACCACAACCCACCAACAACCACAACCCACAACGACCACAGCCCACAATGACCACAACCCTCCAGAGACTACAACCCACAACCCACAACAACCACAACGACCACAACCTTCCAACAACCACAACGACCACAACCCTCCAACAACCACAACCCTCCAACAACCACAACCC
>NW_004797407.1:144125-147405 GCF_000002075.1 Aplysia californica | reverse complement strand
ACCACAACCCTCCAACAACCACAACCCTCCAACAACCACAACCCTCCAACAACCACAACCCTCCAACAACCACAACCCTCCAACAACCACAACCCACAACGACCACAACCTCCAATGACCATAACCCACAACGACTTCAACCCACGACGACTTCGACCCTCCAGCGACCACAACCAACAACGACGTCAACCCACGACGACTTCAACCCTCCAATGACCACAACCCACAACGACTTCAACCCACGACGATTTCGACCCTCCAACGACCACACAACAACTTCAACCACAGATTACCACATTTCATGCCTTTTTTGTGTAAGTGTTTTACGGCGATCGCAACTGCATAGGGTCATATGAGTGCTTGCCATTGTTACCCACATTTCCCACGGGGATAAGTAATAAAATGTTAATATTATTTTTCCTCCTTTGTTGACAGCGTCAAGTTTGGAATTTTTGGCGTCGTTCTCCTCTTTCATCTACCATTGAAACAACCCGTTATACTTCTCTGCAAAATCCGTCCCTGACAAGTGCGTGCAGCTCAAACTTTTCTGGTGTAGCTTCACATTCAGTATCTATAGGCTATTATCGCCAACATTTTCAAACCAGCGTATGTGTTGTAAAACATGCAGTTAAACTCTTAGCCATTGCCCAATTTTAAATGAAAATTTGGTTTCTGTATGAGGAAGTTTTTAAAAAAGAAACTGTATTGCCAGATGTGTTGGGGTGTGTGTGTGTGGGAGGGGGGGGGGGGTTCTGGACCCAATCTCAGCCCAGGTTGGTTGGTTGACCCTGACAGATTGGGTTGATGAAGCAGCTGGCTTAGGTCCCGCGCAAAGTTACATTCTATAGTGTGGTAAAAAGAAAATTCGTGGCGCAATTTACTGTCAAATATCTCCTCAACTATCGAACATAAACTATCCAGCTAATGCACAATGACTTGTATCAATTTGTCTTAACAGATCAACATTCTTGTAAACACCAGCTAGCTGTATTCTAGAAAATTCCTTAATAAATACTAATTGTAAGACGTGCTGACAAAATGAGTTACTTCTCATAACCCACAAATGGAGATATTGGCCATAAATCGACACTAGTGTAAAATTTGTAGATTTTCCGTCGATGTCATATTCTTTAAGTATAACATTCATTATTTTATTTCATACTTATAAATTGTGAAAACTTCACCTATAAGCGGGATGTAGCGATTTCCATAGAGCTCGAATCCGAGAAGTAACTCATTTTGTCAGCACCCTTCACAATTAACAATCCAACTGGGTGGTTTCTACAGATTTTTAAACGTTTACAGCTCGGGCAATATTGCTTTTAATAGCAAGTCCGTCAGGTGTTTCTAATCGGGACATTATGCTTCTTGAACGTACGTTTTGAAAACCATTAGTGCAAACTGTGTTTACTGTAAAAAAAATAATTTCTTGTAACAAGTTTTGCAACTAAAAATTGTCATTGCGTAATCAAAATGTGTGTGAAAATCGGGAAGTGGTGTGAACAACACCATTTTATGTGTGATGGAGATTTCAAGTATTTTATAAATTTATGAAGAAAAGTTTTTTTTTTAACTTAGGCCTAGCCTCAATTGTTCTGGAAAAATATGATTGGGCAAAGTATGGATGACACTGATTCACCCGTTGAAGAGATAATATTATGGGGATAAGTTGCGCCACGAATTTTTGACCGCACGTCCGTAATGATAATTAGCATTATCTATTGTTTGCAAAGACTCTCCACAGGGAGTTCATGATTCGGTTGTACCAGACAAAAAATCGAGAGCTGATAAAATGAGTTACTTCTCGGATTCGATCCCTATGGGAAATGTATACAACACACTTGTAGGTGAAGTTTGTACAATTTATAAGTATGAAATATTAAAGGGCATGTTATACTAAAAGAAATAAATATGACGTCAATAGAAGGTCTACAAATTTGACACTAGTGTCTATTTTTGGCCAATATCTCCATTTATGGATTGTGAAAAGGTACTCATATTTTTGTCAGCATTCCTCACACTTGATTTACTGGGGTGTTTATAGTTCAGTTAGGTACGAGTATCCAAATAAGTCAATTTTAGACCAGTTGGTCTCTCTCCCCGACTACAACTTTACTTTAGTGACCTCATACTTCCCAGCGATGTGAAGGGTGGACATTTTTCTAGTGTACGCACATACAGATTGTCATTGTCATTGTCATAATAATAATTAGCACTATCTATTCTTTGTAAAGACTTTCCATGGGGAGCTGGTGATTCGGTCGTCCCTGCTCCGATCATTTAATTTGTTGAGGTGTTTATAGTTCAAATGAAAGTGATAACTACATGTATAATTTATCTGTGGACCTGAATCTACACAACGTCTGTCACAGAAGTCTATGGGTTTTTAGTGTCGTGCAAGTAGTAGGCCAGTTATTAAATCACCCACCTATTACTTTCTAATTTTTATGTTTGTCTTTTTGTGCGCAGTTGGTGCTATATATGTGAGGCATCGTGCGTGGTGGAATCAGGCGCTCTTCAAAATAATGAAATCAAAAGATATCGGTATTCTATTGACAGATGTGCATTTTTTTTCTTCTAATTTTCTTTTTCAGACTCAACACCTTTTAAGTCCATTTGAAAACACATTTTTGAGTGAAGTTTACTGGGAAAAAACGTTAATTTAAGGCATAAAAAATGTAAATTTTCAGTTTCTAAGGACTCTCAAGCCATGGAAGTTACCAAACTTGGCGACCATTTTCTCAATAATGTTACCTCTTAAACTAGGCAACCCTCCCCTCCCCCCTTCAGTCGCAAACATTTCGACCTCTATTCAACATAGATCTAGATGGATTTTTTTGTCACCAAAAGCAAGGAAACTGAACAGGCTTTAAGATGATACCAATAACCCCATTTGTCCAAAACGTGACGAAGCCTGATTCCACCACGACGAGACACACATCGTCAGGATTCGACAAACGTCTGAAACTAATGGAAAGCGTTGGTACACACATTGATTGTATCATTTCTACCAAGACTTTTGTGAAGTGTACAAGGGTTTGTGGCATAGATGTCTATAATATTTTGAATGGATATTTTATGTTCTTTGCCCTATGCACTATTTTGATGTGAATTCAATTTCCTTGATGGGCGCACATTATAATAATTAATATTTTATTCAATGTATCTTTTTCGTTCTTCCAAAAGAAGATATCTCTCAAAAGCAATTTTAGGTTAGGGTCATCCCCGCACATGCACAGGTGTCCGAGAGAGAGGGGGTGGGGAGAGAGAGAGAGAGAGA
>NW_004797407.1:136954-144025 GCF_000002075.1 Aplysia californica | reverse complement strand
GGAAGAAAGAGAGGAGGGGGAGGGGGTAGAAGACGAGAAGATGGAACCTAGGACCTTTGAATGAGAGGCGAACACCTTAACCGCTAGGTCACGTGAGCCCCCTTTGGACATTGTATCACTTTCAGTCGGATTGGATCTGACAGGCAGGAACGAATCCCGCCTCCTAAAACGATCTAAAAATCTGTTGATGGGAACAGAATAACACCTGCATTATATACATATTTTTTACTTTACTTTTACTTATCCCTTAGTCTTAGATGACCGTTAGGCCACCAAGGATGATCGGGCAACCGCTTTTCTCCCCTCCTCTCTATTTTCAGCCTTCCGAAGAGCTTCATCCAACTTAACACCTGTACATTCTGTTATGCAGTGTCTGAGGAAGCTACTGAGGATCAGATGAGCAGACAGGATCACCAACGAGGAAGTATTAAGAAGAAGAGAGAGAGCCTAGAGAGATGAGGTGGGAAGAAGGCGTTGGCGATGGATTGAACACACTTTCAGGAAATCAAGCAGCTGCATAGCAAGGAAAGTGTTAGATTGGAACCCACAGGGTAAAAGATCAATGGGAAGACCACGTAGAACCTGGAGAAGAGTCACGGAAATGGATGTACAGAAAAGTAGGAAGACATGGGGTGACATCGAGCGACTCGCCCAGGGTAGGAAAGGTGGAAAGTGTTTGTTCGTGGCCTATGATATGCTGATCGAGGGTGAAAAAGGCAATGATGATGATGATTCTGTTATGTTGTCGCCCCATCTCTTTTTCTGTCAGCCTCTCCTTTTTCTTTCTTGTACAATGCCCTGTACGATCCTATTTGCAAGTCTTTTTGGTCTTGTTATGTTTCGTTGGGAAAATGATGTCAGAGAAAGACGAAGCGGGTGACTTAAGAATGTCCTACCTTAGAAAATCAAATACATTTGCCTGTGTTTCCATCTATTCACCTGTAGAAGACCTGACCTTTGAGAAATGAAAAAAATACAGTTCTTCCTACTCTGATTAGAGGCTCAACAAAGAGGTAAAAAAAAAAAGCTCCTACGAGTTTGCTGTTAAAAAGGAACCCTTGGCGCCCGTTAATGTTTCTCTTCCAATTGAATTCTAATTGAATTTCATTTTCAACAGGTCAAACAAAGTGCAGCACCCTAGGCTCTTTTTGAAAATAAAATTATAAGTTAACTGTTTTTAATCGGTAGACTTTGTTTCTTTTAGCTTGATAAAAATTTGATTGTGATATAACGCCCCCAGAACACTATTATTAATTATATCAGGCCATTTGAGATGGTGGCCAGAGTTCATAGTTCAGAGAGAAATAGCGATAATAGCTTAACAAATGGAGCAGCTTCATGAATGCTGTGCTCTCACCAAATCTAGACGTTGACAGACTTGGAAAGAATATTTTCCATCTATGTTTATTGCTGCAAAATTTCATTTGCTATTTGGGGCACCACTTGGGTCTTTTTTTCTATGATAAGAGTAGATTTCAAGTCAACACGTACACCTTGATATAAAAGTAGACTGGCTTATAGATATGGTTGGATCACTATTTTATAAAATTTCCAGTGAGTGTGAAATACTCTTTCCTACTTCAAACAAAAGGTAGAATTAATATAGATGTATGCTGTGTCGAAGTTTTGCCCCTTAAAAATATTTGATACACGAAACACACTGTGCGAAATCACCTTTCATCGTTCTAAACTTCCCTCATGTTTGTCCAATGTCTCCCGCATAGTGGGGCGGTTTCGGACATCTAAGGCACCTCAGACATGATACTCTGATGTTAAACGCAATGATGCAAGAGGCTCATATTTGCTAGTGGTCATGCCCAAATGGCTTACAATAATGGCAAAACCTTTGTCTTTGGCTCAAATTGTTCCTGATCCGAGCGGTGGAGCCAAATGTGAAAAAACCTCACCGCTCTCTCCTATAGATAGCTAGATATTATTATTCACCCTCATAAAACTATTAATAGATAAGAAGACAGACAGACAGACAGACAGACAGACAGACAGACAGACAGACAGACAGATGGATGGATGGATGGATGGATCGATGGATGGATGGATGGATGCATGGATGGATGGATGGATGGATGGATGGATGGATGGATGGATGGATGGATGGATGGATAGATAGAACAATGGTACCATAGTCCAGATAAATACAGCTCAACACAAGCCATCAAATGGTGCAAAAATATAAATATTGTATTCGTGCCTAGATTGGTCTTTTATATACATACAGTTCGTGCAATGATCGTATCTGGAATAAAGCATTGAGTACATTGAAATCAAGAATGTCTGGCGAAAAAGCAACAATGTCAGAATAATAATATTTTGCATCTGAAGAATCTGAAGAAGTCAATCTTTATAACATTGCCTAAAAACCTGGAACAGTAGAATGTGAACAAGATATCACAACCAGATTCTTGAGTTGTCTTTCAAAAGTCCTTCAGCAAGCACATTATGCACGTTTATCAATGTGTACGAGGGTGTCTGGGTAGGTTTTGTGGGATCTTCTTTACTCAAGGATGTACTGGAGAGAGAGAGAGAGAGAGAGAGAGAGAGAGAGAGAGAGAGAGAGAGAGAGAGAGAGAGGGAGAGAGAGAGACAGACAGACAGACAGACAGACAGACAGGCAGACAGACAGAGGGAGGGTGGGTGAAAGAGGATTACTATAGGAGCTGTGCGCTGCATATGTACTCTGAATTATTGTAAAGCCCATTGAGCACTAGTTTGTGGAAATGCGCTATATAAATGCAATTTATTATTATTATTATTATTATTATTATTATTATTATTATTATTATTATTATTATTATTATTGTTGTTGTTGTTGTTGTTGCTGCTGCTGTTGTTGTTGTTGTTGTTATTGTTGTTGTTGTTGTTGTTGTTGTTGTTGTTGTTGTTATTGTTGTTGTTGTTGTTGTTGTTGTTGTTGTTGTTGTTGTTGTCGTTGTTGTTGAAAAACAAAATGCTTCAAGGAATCTCTTAAATAATTTGAATTTTGTTGCGTATAAAGGTACCAAAAATGTCTATTTGCTTTAAAAATGCTCATGTGGAGACAATCAAAGTCCACAACGTCTATTATCGCTACCGTACTTTGTATTTGTTCTGCGCTATTTGCCGATCGTCGCAATCTTGCTCGTTTGAACGATCGTATAATTGCGCGGCAATCTGAAGTTTGCGTTAATATTTCATATTTCTTAAATAATTGTATTTTTTAAAATTCTGCCTTCTTTATTCTTTTACTCACATCAAGGAAGATTCACATATATTTTCAAAAGTGTAAAAATATTAAAATTAAAATTAGAATTAACCAATGAAACTGAAGAGCTCACAAGAATGATACAATACCAGGTATCAAACTGAAAGTTCACAAAGTAGGCTGTCTTCAATTTATTTTATATTTTTTAAAATAATTTTTTAAAAATTTACTTCCATCTTTATTATTTTACTCACATCAAGGAAAATTCACATATATATTCAAAAGTGTAAAAATACGAAAAAGAAAATTAAAATTAAACTCAAAATTAAAATAAACACATGAAACAGAAGAGATCACAAGAATGATACAATTTTATACGATCGTTAAAACGCGCAGCCTAATCTAAAGATTGCCACGCAATTATACGATCGCAAAATAGTGCGGAATATCAATTTGTTCTATTGACTACTCTGAAGCATTTGAAAAAGTGAGACATGAAGAACTGCTCAACACCCTGACAGAACTGAGTATATCCAGAGAGACCTTTATTAGGAACAACAGGGGGCTCTCAGGGGTGAGATTGAGCTTAACAAAAGTGAGGCATGCTGACAAAATGAGTTCCTTCTCACCAAAAAAAAATCCACTAATTTTAATGGAGATGTTGGAGAAAAAAAATAGACACTAGTGTCAAATTTGTAGATTTTCTATTGCCGTCATATTCTTTAAGTTTTACATGCCCTTTAATGTTTCATACTTATAAGTTGTAAAAACTTCACATACAAGTGTGATGTATCTATTTCCTATAGGGTTCGAATCCGAGAAGTAACTCATTTTGTCAACACGCTTCACAAATACAAACCAATCGGCAGAGGGCACAATATTATTAGTAGGACAAGGAAGCGTCTTATCTCCGGATCTCTTTACTCTATAAGGCAAATTGATATTATGTAACATCAGGGATCTGGAGGAGTCATGGTCGGCGGCCACAATACGAACAACCTACGTAAGCTGACGATGCAGTCTTGAAAGCTGATTCCAAGTTCCAGTAGATTTTTAATAAGAGCGACAGAGAAAGGGGAAGAGAAGGGGTTACAAATGAATGCCAAGAAAACTGAATGTATAGTAATATTTTTTTTTTATAATGCCGACATCCCAGAATGTAACATCACATGAAACAATATTAACAAGACAACATCAGAACCGCCTAGCAATAAGACTAACGGTATTCAAATACGTTTTTCTTCCAGTTAAGATCAATTCTGTCATGAGGCTAAAAGACAGAGAATAATACGACGATTGGTGGTAATACAAACTGGACAGAGCTGCAGCAGGTAATGGAATGGTTCATGATTCTTTTATTAAGCATATTTCAAAATACTCCTAATGACATTTTATAATTGTACACAGGTCATTTTCTTAACGGGAAAAGTTGCATTCTCTTAACAAACGTCTCTCTGAGCAGTCTATCACAGTTGTTTTAAAAAAGGAAATTTTGAATTAATAATAATGGAAATTGAACAGGCGTATTTTTCTTTGCATCACTGGTCAGCTATTCAAGAGGCGGGAGCTTTGAATTCAATGTCCATTTCAAAGAGGAAAATGAAAGCTAATCCACTGAAAACGATTATGAAAATATCTCATTCACATTTATCAGTCGCCTCCAAAGGGCATTTCGTTGCCATGCCACATAGTACATCCTCTTAAAAATAACAAATAGAAGTGGGCCATGTATACGCCAGCTTTGATCATTGGTGCAGAGTCAGCTTTTAAAACGGATTAACAATGCCCCCAATAAATGTCCTCAAAAGAATAATCAGCAAAAGGTATAGGCCCATCCCGAAATTGTTTCACAGTGCAAAGTTAGCTTTTTAAAATAAATTAACAGTGTCTACAAATATATGTTTAATGTTTCTATACAGAATTGACGAGACCAAAGCTGCTTCAAATGAAGTACCGTATCGGTTCAAATGATTACAATCTCGAATACATAGAATGCAGTTTACCTCCAGTTACAGTGACTAACATCATAGGTAAATAATGGGCTCGATCTGAGCTCTACAACATAATATTATGCTTTAAAAACATATTCTGAAGGTGTAATCGAACTTTCGCAACAATAACAACAAATAATATTTGATTCTTTTTTTATAAATCTAAAAGCGATAAGCGTGAAAGTGAAATAATAATATATATATATATATATATATATATATATATATATATATATATATATATATATATATATATATATATATATATGTATATAAAATTATGGAAAAATAAAAAGTAAAATCCTTCTAGTGATCATGTCTTCATGCCTTGGATGTGTATGACAAAGACCTATACTATGAAATCCAGATGTAAGTAGTACAAGTCAATGTGTATGATAAATTCATTGCATTTAGAAAAACTACGTCATGAAGCATCTTTAAGAATTATGTCATGTTTACAGGAAATCTGTCAGACGCACACAGCATACACACAAACGACCTCAGCAGACTTGTCTCTATTTCATGTGAATCTTACAGCCCTTGCGATCGTAAAGTATTATAATAACTATTGTTATAAACAGCCATTCTCTATTAGCTTACTTAAAATAAAAATATGATTTTATTGGGGGGGGGGGGGGGGGTGATTTCCCTTAAATGGAAACCTCACATCATATCAAAAACGATTTCTTTGGTCAGCCTACGTTCTGTTATTTACCATCTCGTTTTCCTTGATGTGAAATGGTGCGGCCTTTTGTGGAACCCACCCGTCCCTAAGTAGTCATAGTTATAATTATAGCTTTGTGATGTGGGGGTCTGAAGAAAGCAGGCTGAAATCTACATCGCCCACAGATAATAAATTGGTCGCTTTTAAGGACAAGCGGGCTAACCCAGATTTCGGCGGTTTCCAGAAATCTTGCCTTACATCAAAGGTAGGCATTGCCCTACCTATAGAAGAAGTTTGGTTCCGTTAGTGTTTATATTTGTATGGTTATAGAGACAACTCTCCTTGTCTTTTTAAAAAACCTGAACAAAAAACAAAAATTTTACCTTCGATTTTTCTCAAAACAGCGTTTTTCGGGATAGCCCTCTCGTGCTTAAAAGCAGTTATAACATCGTATTTGACTTTGCACAACATATTATCATATATATCTAAATGTCAAAATACAGTATAAGCAAAAAAGTCGTGAACGCCGGCTAAATTAAACATTGGTACTGACAGTCGACTGTCGCCAGCAGACAAGCAAGAGAACGTGGGAAGAAAAAGCGTTCAAAAATAAAAGTATGCTATGTTATAAATTCTATAAATTAAGCAACAGTTGCTCTGATATTATCAACATAAAAATTGAAGTCACTCGTTGGCTGAGTATAATAGTTCTGTAACAACTGCTTTAGTGATAAGAGAAGCATCATACACCTTGAACTAGACCGGATAACTATGAGCACGTCTTTTTTTCTTTTTAAAAATGAAGTGGAAATGGTTAAATGGTATAGGTTTGATACACTTCTTTTTTTTTTATCCATCTTTAAGCCGTTCTAGGCTGCTAGCTAAGCAAAGGTGTTCTTGCCACTGTTTTTGAAATGGGTACATCATTTCCTTTTGTAAAAAAAAAAAAAAAAAAAAAGAATATGTAAATGAATGTATTCTTCAAATGGTGAATTAAAAGATAATGCTCTTATTGCTCGTAGGCTGTACTACAAAGTACTACAACCCCTACTTTTGAAACAGAAGTACCGTCCTTTATGAACCTCGTAAGATAACTGTCATAAAAAAAGACATTTTTCTTTTGATTTTTGTTGGTTTTGTTTGTTGTTTGGTTGGTTTGTTAGTTGGGTTTTCTTTTGTTCTGGTTTGTTGCTGGGTTCTTTTTTGTTTTGGGGGGG
>NW_004797407.1:132901-135009 GCF_000002075.1 Aplysia californica | reverse complement strand
AGCAGCAGCAGCAGCAGCAGCAATGTTATGACAGTCAAAAACGAGGTGCAATATTTCGTCTGAAGGATGTCTTCACAAACCTAACTGCAGAGAAAAGTGTTCCACTCCGTGGCCATTTCATAGCATTTTTACCACACGTGGGTTTGCTCAGCTTGTGGGCAACTCTCTAGCTTCAGCATTTCTTATTCGCGATGCCTTATATATAATTATGACTTGTTGCCCACTAAGACTGCTGCTCTCCAAGTGGGTCGGTTAGAAGCTAGGCTCTCCCATGTCAAAAGATTTATGTTCAAATCCTTCAAAGACATTTCCAGGGTGGGGACTCTTGTGGCCAAGAGGTTAAGGAGGTGTTCGCCTCTCTTTCAAAGGTCCCGGGTTCGAATCTGGGTAGCGACGGAAAATGTCTTCTTTCACCTCCTCTCCTGCTTTCTTGACATTTCCTGTCATCTGCTTTCGTCTCCACTTTTTACCCTCACCCCCTCATCTCTCTGGGCTCTTGACTCTTTCTGCAGCCTTTCCACTGCTACTCCTTTGCTCATTCTTACTGCTGCCTTTCAGCCACACCCCTGATCTTCTGGTAGGAAAGATCTACACCTAGCCTTCTCAGAAAAAGGGCGAAAAATCTGGGAGGTCACGTGCAAGTTGAGCACGTTAAAGATCCCTTGGTGGTCTAAAATCGATAAGAGAAGCTTCGGTCGCCATCCGGGCAATATTCAAATTTTCCAAACAACTGGAAGTTTAATGTGTCCTGCGCCTTTATATGACCTTATGCAGTTGCGAGCGCCGTAAAACAATTACTCACAAAAAAATAGCGCTCGCAAAACAATTATCCCCCCCCCCTAAAAAAAAAAGAAAATAATCATAAAAATATTATTATGTGGACGCTTTTTCAAGTCCTTTCGAAATGAATGTCGCGACCACTTGTGTCTGATGTGGTTTACAGAGTGGCAGCCCATTTCGGGTTCACAGGCCCGGACAGAGTTAATTTGTCTGAACTTGTTCGAAAACATGGTCTTTGTCAAACAAGACTGACGAATAATAAAAACCACAACAACAGCAGCAACAGCGGCAACAGCAGCAACAGCAGCAGCAGCAGCAGCAGCAGCAGCAATAACAACAATAACAACATTACACCGTCGGCCTCACACGCACTACAACAAAAACAACAGCAGCATCTACAGAACACAATAACATCAATACAGACCAAAATAGTTCAAAAAGGTCACTCATTGTCTAGAACTAGAAGAAAAGTAGTTGTCTTAGGAAGGTGGACGCTTAGGAAGTACCATTATGATTATAATACATGTTTTTTAAGGTTGTTTCTTTACACGCAATGTGAGAAGTCAGAAGTGTTCGTTTACTCAAGTGATTGTCTTGGACAGTTTTTACTATACAATTTAGAATACGAGCGTAAAAAAAACAACAAATTAATATGTGAGGCAGCATTGTGAAATCAGGAGCTCTTCAAAATATTGAAAGTGGAGAAATTGGCATTTTCCTGCAGGTAGAGGAATTTTTATCGAATTTTTTTTTTTTGGTTCAACACCTTTCACTTTCATGCCCATTAAACAGCACATTTCTGTGTGGATTTTAACTGAAAAACTTTGATTAAAGGCAGAAGAAATGTAAAATTTCAGTTTCCACGGACTCTCAAGCTAAAGAAATAACTCAACTTCGGCGGCCATGTACTCGCTAATTTTACCTCTGAAACCAGATGACCCTCACCTCCTTCAATCACACGTATCTCGAGTGCGATTCAACATAGATGGATATTATTTTCACCAAAACAAGGAAAATGGACAGGCCTTCAGATGATATCAATAACTTCTAATGACCAAAAAATGACGAGAGCCTGATTCCACCGCGTCGTGCCACATATTATTTTCTATTGTTACTCACTCTCATCATTATCCTGTGTCTCACAGTCGTCTTTAATGACCTCACGGTGTAGCGTAATTCGCTCACATTTCCTCCATAGGCCGAAGTGGGCGTCGATGACCTCCACTGACTGGTTCAGTTGTCGCTCGGAGTCCACCTGACACCAGCGGTCTGTGCTGAAGCCTATGGCGTATACAGCCAGGCCTGCGGAGTGCGGGGGAGGGGGAGGG
>NW_004797407.1:119827-124827 GCF_000002075.1 Aplysia californica | reverse complement strand
TCCTCGCTGCACAATGGACAGATTGGGTCGGATGTTTTGTCTATTCTACTTTTGTGGGCCCGAAGCCCAGAGAAATGACCGGTCCTGATTTTTGCCCGTAATGACTGGTCACTGCGGGACATAATAATAGCCTCTCGTTTTAAGGAAAATTCCCTGTATACTTCCTTGGCCCGCGTGTGGCATATAGGGGGGTCTTTTGTAATTTGTTTTATCTGGGCGCACGCACTGTCATAAGTAATTTGGCGGCCTGGACCCGACAGCGCTGTTGCCAGTTTGGCATTACTGTCAGCGAGATCGTTGCCGAAGATATCGCGGTGACCAGGGATCCACTGAATCGTGGGTTGAGATATTGCATTATTTATGCGTAGTCGCATTTGGTCGAAGGATGGTGATGTTCCCACTAGTGCCATGCATAGTGATTGACTGTCGGTGAAGATAGCGACCGAGTTGGATGCATCGCACTCTTTGTCAATCCAGTCAATGGCCATTTCCAAGGCTCTCCTTTCTTCCTCGAAAGAGCACGTAAATATGGCGCCTTTCTCCCTCAATGTCTCGACAACAGTAGGGTTGGACGGGTCCCCCGTTGTGATGACGACTCCAGCGCCGCCGTCCGTTGTTCCTGCCCTAGCAGAGCCGTCAGTGTAGATATTGTACTGTGCGCCAAGCTCTCGTGCTCGACGAACAGCAGCGCTTTGAATCTTCCCACTGGAGTCACTCCTTCCGCTTATGCCGTACAGGTGGGGAAAGTGATTGTTGTTGTTGTTGTTGTTGTTGTTGTTGTTGTTGTTGTTGTTGTTGTTGTTGTTGTTGTTGTTAACATTATTATTAATAGTGTTTTTTGTTGTTGTTGTTTTGTATTTATTAGTATATTATTGATATTATTTTTGTTAACATCACCTTCACCATTTTCATCATCATCACGACTACCAGTACAATCATCACCATCATCACCATCATCATCAGCAGCAGCACCAGCGGCATCATCATCATCATCATCATCATCATCATTAAATACAAATAATTCATGCTCGGTTGCAACAGAAATTCGCCACGAAAAAATTATTCAAGTTATGAACATGAGAGCATAATCTCGCACAATAGCTACAGAAATCATCGGTGAAGAGACAATATGGTGTGCCTCAGAACACTCACAGTAAGCCCTGATGGCATCCTGTTGGGTTCACTTCTGAGAGTCTGAGCCGCCTTAACAGTAGTCTACCTTATACGCGGTGCCCACTACGGATGGGATCGCCCGATCGGGCCGATCATCCGACTCGGTCCCCTCAAAAACAAACGTGTTTGTTTTCAGATCCAGTCGTAGTGGGCACCCCGTATTAGAATTACAAAGCTTTTCTGACAATGTTGGCCACTTTGGGTTATCTATACCACGATTAAAAAAACAAACAAATATTCTAACTGCTCTATCAAAATCGTAAGATTATTCGGAGTTGTTATCAAGATATCCAAAGAATTGCATTCGAAAAAGCTTGACATGTGAAACTCAAAATTTTTAGTGTTAAAATTCTCAAAACGAGGTACTGGGCAGATGGAACTTTGTAATTCTAAGGTAGCGAGTAGTCCAGTGTGATACTAATTTAGTTTGAGTGTTCACATAATAAAGTGGTTAAATGTAGGCGTATTTACGCCCCCATCGACACGTTTTAGAACATTAAAGAAGCTGATAGCTTTGAAGCTGTGTTACAGAGTCACCCTGGGCCCAATGGGATAGGGCAACCAAGTAGAAAATTGATGTTACAATGGAATCGAACAAAGAAAATGTATTCTCTTCCCTTGGAATCAAACTCGTGCATTTAGTGTCCGAAGGCGAAGGGCCTATAACCATTGTACATCACAGGACACGGTAAGCAATTAGTGGTTTCTATTTAAAGGGCATCAGGACGCCTCATTGTCCGAGTAGGAATGAGTGTTGCAACTGCTCTCATTTGGAACATTCATTAACCCTATCCCACGCCCTGGGGTCATTTTGTACCCCCGGGGTTATATTCTTCACATTTTAGAATACTTCTAGTACGAAGATCTCATTGAAACTTACAGTACTTTTCATAAAATCATTTTGACAGTCTGCTATGCAAAGCGTATGGATCGGATTAACGAGTAAATTTCCTTTTTGGAGATGGTGGCACAGAGTTCCCCACGCCGTATGGATACGATAGTAAAACACGACGTACGGGTGGCGCTTTGCCACAAGGACAGTCACAGAATAGACCACCAGCCCATAGTTGTAGCCAACAAGTTCCAGGCGCCAAATTCAAATATTGCATGTTGTAATATTATTATTATTCATGCTCGTTTCCTGGTTGGAAAGACAAGCACTGACAAACAGTTTGATGTACCTAGCTGTAACAGCATCCAACAGCATGTTTGGCATTAGTGCAGTATGAGCACACAACAGCATGTTAGACAGTAGTACAGTATGAGCATTCAACAGCATGTTAGACATTAGTACAGTATGAGCATTCAACAGCATGTTAGACATTAGTACATTATGAGCGTACAACAGCACGTTAGACTTTTGTACGGTATTGGAGGTTTTGTGGTTATGTTACTCCATGCAGACATCTGCCAGCGCACTAAACGCGTCTTATCAATATTATATTATTCATACGATATGCGCCTATTTGAATATCCATAAAGGGGGGAAACGATCTGGTTTTTCCGCAAACTTCAGATGAGATAACTGCAGAGTGTGCAGGAGTTTTATCAAACGTTACTTTGTTTCCTTCTGTTTCGTTTCAATGAGGATTCTTTTGCTCCGCCTCCTATCCCCCCTCCCCCTCCAATAAAAATCCACCTTTGTTGAGAAGGGGTGCTTTAGTGTTGTTTGTTCCCTTTCTCCTTCTTTTAAGTATTATTACGCTTACAGTCACAAAATGTAGCTGTAGTGTGTGTAGTGGTTAGGTGGTTAGACTCTTCACCATTATGATGTGAGTACGATTCCCGTGACTTAGTGAGCAATGAGTTCAGACCTATACGTTCTTATACTAACTCTCTGACCGTCTAGGTTCAGACTCAAGTAATGTCAAGCGAGTGTCGGTGACACGGGGTTTATATGGGTCATAACTCTGTGATATGGGTGGACATTGGGGTGTGTCCTTGAGCAAGACACGGCAACCCCAACTCAACGAACAGGGCGCTGCTCAGTGGCGACCGGCAATGGCATGGTTGTAACTGTTCTGTACTGGTGTAATAGTGTGTATGTTATTTGTGCATGTATTTATATGCATGTATGTATGTATTCATATTCATGTATTTATGTAATTTATGTATGATGTATATATGTGTGTGTGTATGTACGTTTGCTATTGTAAATCAAATTTCCCTTCTGGGATCAATAAAAGTGTAATTTATTATCATCATTATTATTTTTTTTTATTAGTATTATTATTATCATCATCATCATTATTATTCCGGTATAGAGGATCCCCGTGTCCATCAAGGGTGCCACACGGCAGTCAGCCACGGTTATTGACTGACTATACTATAAATAGTACGTCTATAGCCACGGTTGTTCTGACTATACTACAAATAGTACGTCTATGGCCACGGTTAGCTCTGACAGGCAGGGCCAGAAGCCACCCGCCTCATGAGTTCACTACCTCAGAATTACAAAGTTCTGCTTCTTCTTTCCTATCATATTACATCCATCGTCCTTATCTCCCCTCCTTCTTTTTTTTGTTTTTTTTACTTTCTTGTAACAACATCTCTAATCTTCTGGTGCTCAAATGACCTTATGCAGTTGCGAGCGCCATAAAACGTCTACTAAATCAAAAACAAAGTTCTGTCTGCTCAGTACTTAGTTTTGAGACATTTGATGTCAAAGATTTTGAGTTTCATACCATGTCTAGTTGTTGTTTTTTTCAAATAATGTTCTTTGAATATCTTGATAACGATTCCCAATAAGCGTATGGCATTGATAGAGCTGATAGAACTTACAGGTTTCTGACCTCGTGGTCTTTATAAATCTAACTCAAAACGGCCAAAATTGTTAGATAGAACTTTTTAATTCTGAGGTAGCCAGTTATCTAAATTGTATCTATAGATTATTAACTCTTTGAGAACGCGAATTCCGGACTTTAAAAAAAAAAACGCTTGGAGTTCTCTATTCGGGTACTTAAGAAAAAAAACACCAGAAGCTTAAGATTTATTTTCAAACCGTTTTCTTTGTGTGAAAACTTTAACAAGCAAACTAGAACACACGTACTACCAAAAATGCCAATTTGTGTTTCTGGTTTGTGTCGCAGAATTCGATGTGTGCCACAACACGACCCTTGGCCTGCTGCCAGATACACATCGCTTCCTCAGATTTACAACGTTCTATCTGACAGTTTTAGCCGTTTGGAGTTACTATTAAGACCATGAGGTCAGAAACCATGAGCTCTATCTGCTCTATCAAAGTCGAAAGATTATCCAGAGTCGCTTTCATGATATTCAAAGAATTGGATTCGAAAAATATTGTGAAACAGCAATTTTTTCGTCAATTTCTCCCAACTAGGTATTGATCAGATAGATGAACTACGTCGTGTTGTAGTAACGGTGTGCCAGCTTCGTCCTCAAAGAATGTTGTTTTACAACCATTAAGGGGCGTCGGTGGCCTAGCGGTTGGCCTCTCAGCCTCGCAACCGTAAGGTCGTGGGTTCGAATCCCGTCGGCGGCCGACGTTGTATCCGTCCTTGGGAAAGGGACTTTTCACGAATTTTCCTCTCTCCACCCAGGTGGGAAAGGGCACTCAGCTATAGACAGCTAAAGGTCTTGTCAGTTTGTTAGTGTTTGAGCGCTTTATCAGCTGTTTGCACTGTATACTTCCCGGGAAGCTGAAAATGTTTCTCCGTGCTCTATGGTCTCGTGGGGTAAATAATCTAGTATAAAGGGCACAGAGCTTGTAGTCGAGCAGGGATATGTACAATACAAATACTATTTATTATTATCAGGCCTATTATTATTATTATTATTATTATTATTATTATCATTATTATTATTAT
>NW_004797407.1:115614-117222 GCF_000002075.1 Aplysia californica | reverse complement strand
TTTTTTTTTTGGGGGGGGGGAGGGTAACCGCCTTTGTTCTTTTGTTCTGTTAATTTTGCATCTCATCTCATTTCTAATTCTAACTTACAAAATGTGGTTTGTTAAATCCTTTACCTTCATTTTTGTTTGCATCTAATCAATCCGCATCTTAATTAATTGTTCAAATTCCGTCTGCTCACTTTGGCTATTCGTCTTTTTTTTTTTGGGAGGGGGGGAGGGGGGGGTAAGTGTTTTACGGCGCTCGCAAATGCATAAGGTTATATGATTGCGAGGGGCACACAAAACATTTTCAATTTGTAAGAAATTTTTAATTTTGTCCGGGTTGTAGCCGAAGCCTACTATTATCGATTTTAGACCACCAAGCGATCTTTAACGTGCGCAACTTGCAGACAGGACCTCCGAGATTTTCGCCCTTTTCCAAGAAGGCTAGGTACGTGTAGATCTTTCCTACCAGAAGATCAGGGTCGCGGCTGAAAGACAGCAGTAAGAAGGAGCCAAAGGAATAGCAGAAGAAAGGCTGCAGAAAGAGCCAGAAGCCCAGTGGAAGGGGCTACGGATGTGAAAGGGTGGGGGCAGAAAGAGGAGACGAAAGCAGACGACAGTACATTGCTAGAGTGCAGGAAAGGGGGTGAAAGGAGACAATTTCAGAGAAGAAAATATTTCCGTCGCCACCCGGATTCGAACCCGGGACCTTTGAATGAGAGACCAACACCTTAACCTCTAGGCCACGAGAGGTATTCGTCTCAGAGCTCAGTGTTTAAGTCTGTCCTTTCTACTTTTTACAATAATACCTTTTGCGCATCCGCTCATGGCGTAAGATAGCTGTTATGGACGGAGGAACTAACTGTATGCTACAGCTCAGCTAACTGCTAAACTAGCATCACAAAGTTCTATCTGCCCAGTACCTAGTTTTGAGAAAAATGACGGTAAGAATTTCGAGTTTCACAACATGTCAAACCTTTTCAAATGCAATTCTTTTAATATCTTGATAACGACAGCGTATAATCTTACGATTTTGATAGGGCAGACAGAACATTAATTATTGACGTCTTAGCAACTCAAAACGGCCAAAAGTGTCTGAATGAACCTTGCAATTCTAAGGCAGCGTACTGTTCGTCATTCTTGCAGGGTTTCCCCCCTTATCTCTTTCTGCTTGATTGCTTTTGAGCCAGTTGTTGTGTCATTTCAATTATGATGCTAATCGGCTCTCTAACGCATATTTTGAAGGTCTAGTTTTTAGTTTTAGTACAGGTTTTAGGGCGCTCGCAGCTGCATAGGGAGCGCCAGAAGATGAGAGGTGTTACAAAAGAGTAACAAACAAAAAAAAAAGAATAAGGGGAGATGAGGACAATTGATGTTTGATAGGAAAGAAGAAGAAAAGCAAACCAGAGCATCCGCCAACCACCCACTCTTTTGAAGAGGAAAAAAAGAAATTAACGTACCTCGCAGAACAGCATGCAGCGCGGACGCAATGCCCAAACGTGTACATATACAGACAGGCTACATTATTCTGGTACAACAGTTAAAGCTCTAGAATGTGTTTCATTTCGTTTGAGTTAACATTCTGTTATTCTCAAAATATATTCTTTTCTGGGAAAAGACCCCTCC
>NW_004797407.1:113031-114446 GCF_000002075.1 Aplysia californica | reverse complement strand
GTTGGTTGGTTGGTTGGTTGGTTGGTTGGTTGGTTGGTTGGTTGGTTTGTTGGTTGGTTGGTTGGTTGGTTGGTTGGTTGGTTGGTTGGTTGGTTGGTTGGACTGGTTTGTTGGTTGCCATCATTGGTTGGTTGGCTGGTTTGGTGGGGGCCATGGTTGATTGCCATTGTTGGTTGATTGGTCGATTGGCTAATTGGTACGTTGTTTACTTCATGAGGACGTTTCTTTTCTTTCTCGTTAGAGGAAAAAAGGTGGTGTTTGGGTTTTTTTTCGTAACCCTTTTTAGGAAGAAGGGGAAGAGTTGTGGGGGGGGGGGGTAAGTTGCATATAATTTTGTTTCCAAAATGTCGATGACTACAGTGCGGTCAAAAATTCGTGGTACAACTTATCCTCAAATATCTCTTAAACGGGTGAATCAATGTCATCCATACTTTGAATAGCAGTTTGTATCAATTTTTCTTAACTAAATCATATTTTTCTAGAACAATTGGGGCTAGATTAAAAGACTTTTCTTCTTAAATTTATATAAAATGCTTGAAATCCCAGTCACGCATGAAATGGTATTGTTCACAGCACTTCCCGCTTCTCACACACAATTTGATTACGCATATGGCCTACGTCACAGCTCACCAAAGACAATTTTTACTTGCAAAACTTGTTACAAGAAAGTATTGTTATAGGGAACACATTTTTTCATTAATGGCTCTCAAAACATGTGTTCAATAAGCATAATGTCCTGATTTGAAACACCTGACGTACTAACTATTAAACGCTATTTCGCCCCAGCTGTAAACATTTAACAATCTGTAGAAACCACCCACTTGGATTTTTAACTTGTATTTATTAAGGAATTTTCTAGAATACAGCTTGCATGTATTTACAAAAATGTTGATCTGTTAAGACAAATTGATACAAGTCACTGTGCAAAAATTGGAGAACCTATGTTCGATAGTTGAGGAGATATTTGAAAATAAGTCGCACCACGAATTTTTGACCGCACTACGGACTGATTTTGCACTATGTTGGAGTCATAATAGATCTAGTATTATAATGTATGTACGTACAAGTATAGTTGGTCGAACAAGTTTCGAAAGAGAGGAGGTTGGGAGGGGGGGGGTCAAATTAAGATTTAGCGTTACCAGTATTATTTTCTCCTCACGTGGTTCAAATTTACATAGAAGTCGAAAAGAGCAAGCATTACGTCGACTATCCAGGTGTAGCTGGTACTGAAAAGGTGTAAAAGTATACTGTTTGCAAGAAAAGTCTCTAACATATCGCTTATCAGTGTTACCTACTACATGTAATAAAATGTTGGAGGCCTCCATAAAGATGCAAACAATGAGTGCAAATCGGATTGAAACTGATAAAAGAGTATAGGAAAAAGAAGAAGAAGAAATAATGATAATAATAATAAT
>NW_004797407.1:108269-110515 GCF_000002075.1 Aplysia californica | reverse complement strand
CTATCTATCTATCTATCTATCTATCTATCTATCTATCTATCTATCTAACTATCTATCTATCTATCTATCTATCTATCTATCTATCTATCTATCTATCTATCTCAATTATATTTCCTGCCTATCTCAATGATGTACTATTTTAACATCTGTCTTTTAACAAGCATAAATGCGCAAAAAATTCTAAAAAGCACCAAAATACACACCCCTTTATAGGCCTAGCACGTAAAGATGTGAGTCACAGAAATTTGTTACCGGTCATGAAGTCATGCGTGCAGGGGAAAAAATGCGGGGCACACGTATCTAATATTGTTATGGAAAAATCTGACATTGAATAAATGAAAGTTTGTGTTGTAAGTATGCATCTAATTTGTAGGCGGCGGAGGCAAAGCAAATGGCAATCAAATGTACTTGTAAAGTGCATAGAGGATGCTGTAGAGCGTGAATTTATGCCATATAAATGCAATTATTATTACTACTTTGAATGAGCTTTCGCATTTTAAGGGACTTTAGGAGTGACCTCGAATATAAACATTCTGGTAACGTCCATGAAAAAAAGGGTGAAACTATTACTGAAAAGGGGAGCAATTGTGTTCCGGGTTGATTCACTTAATATTTATTTCCCCTCCCTTCTACGTCACATGTCTGTGAGGTAACCAACCCTCAAGGTTGTCAATTTATCTTCAGTTGAAATCTGTTGTTGTTGTCGTCGTCGTCGTTGTTGTTGTTGTTGTTGTTGTTGTTGTTGTTGTTGTTGTTGTTGTTGTTCTTGTTCTTGTTGTTCTTGTTCTTGTTGTGTGTGTGTGGTAGCCTATCCGCTCGAAATGTTTGGAGCCCCGAAGAAGTGCTCTTCGCCAGGGCCACCGCCTTTTTTGGGTAACGGGTGAGGCAGTCCAACCTCCCTGAATCCTCCCCAAAGAGATGCCACCGCCGGATCTCCGTGGCGGGGCATCTCTACAGCCAGTGCTCCAAATCCTGGGGCGCCTCGCTGCACAATGGACCACAACAACAACAATAGCAACAACAATAGCAACAACAACAGCTACAGATTGGGTCCGAGGTTTTGTCTATTCTATTTTTGTAGGCCCGCAGCCCAGATAAGTGAGCCTACAAAAATAGAATAGACAAAACATCAGTCCCAATCTGTTGCTGTTGTTGTTGCTAGTGTTGCTGTTGTTGTTTCCAGGTGTTGTCGACCAAGCACCAACTCAAGTTTCGCCCATCTGCTCGCTAATACAGCATTCACTTTTGCCTTTAAGAGTTGGTTGTTGTTTTTATTTGTTTTTTTAAAGGAAAGAAATACATGTTTTTAATTCTATGGATGTTATACATTATGCAGACTGGGTGGGCCAAGAATTTGGTTTCTGCATTTTATACGTGACAATGTCGAAACTTGCCATTAGCTGCCTGAGTCCTACTGAACACGAAAAGCCTAGCTGCTTAAAAAAAAAGCGCACACACACACATACACACACACACACACACACACACACACACACACACACACACACACACACACACACACACACACACACAGGCCGCTGCACACTGTCGACCAGCTATGGCATTTTTGTGATAAATTGTTCTGTATTGGTGTGATGTGGTCTTACTAAGTATGTATCTGTGTGTATGTATTTTTTTATGTCTAAGCATGCATAATTATGTATTTATATGTATGTATTTACGTGTCTATGCATGTATAATTATGTATTTGTGTATGTATGTTTGCTATTGTAACCCATATTTTTGCACTACGGAGATAAATAGAAAAATGTAATTTATTATGTATTATTTACGTTCGTCCAGTATGTATTTCATGTTGTCTTTTTGTCAGGGGATATGGACGTATCGCCCCTGCATCTGAGGGGGGGGGGGCATAGTTTTACTATGGGGAGCAAAGAATAACACCTCCCCTGGTACTGCGTGTCGTTAGAGGCAACTAAAGGTGCATAAGTCTGGTCTCCTGAAAAGTGACAGTTTGCGGAGGGCCAACTTCCCAATGGTGTAAAAACTGAAAGTTAAAGAAACAGGAACAAACACATCTATTTATCTTTTATATTGGGAGACCGAGGAGCTTCTACACTAGCAGGATCGAAGAAGGCCTAGGCTCTCGAGGAATAATGCACGTACTTGTAACAACATATCACGTATGAGTCTTTTAAGAAAAGGGCACAGAAACCTATGCAGAGGGTTTGTGCATGGCCAATAATAATAATAATAATAATAATAATAATAATAATAATAACATA
>NW_004797407.1:73791-106021 GCF_000002075.1 Aplysia californica | reverse complement strand
AGGTTCACAGACAGACAGACAGACAGACAGACAGACAGACAGACAGACAGACAGACAGACAGACAGACAGACAGACAGACAGACATACAGACTGGGGCACACGTATAAAGGGAAGAATACATAGCGAGATGGTCTATCTCTGATATAAAATGCTCAACTAACACTTTAGACAACCATCAAAAATGAACAATTGATAATATTATTAGAAAATTGAAATAATAAATAATATCTTTCACCACTTACTTCTCCTCCACCTCCACCCCTACACCCTTTTTTTGTTTTGCTTCGTTTTGTTTTTTTAACCTTAAAACGTCGTATACTGCGAAAACTTGATCAATACTTGAGTTTCTTCCACCTTCATCTTTATCTTACCTTAAGCCTTAAGCGCACGCAAAACTCATTTTCTTACTGTTGTATTAAAGTTGAACACTTTCTAACTTAGAGAGTGAAAATACCATACTCACAAGTGTATGTGTTGTTCCTCTCTGGTGATTCTCTGAAGCTGGGAGGATTTATTTATACATATCACTGATGATATAACCGTAATTTTACATTTCTGTTAACAAAGTTTCAACGAACGCAGGAAAATTGTTGCAAGCTTTGCAGAGATAACTGATCAGACGGGATGGGTGGAGGCTGGAGGCCTGGTATCCTGTATTGAACTATTGTTTATGTCCTCTTTGCCGCTAACAGCACTTGTGAACGGGGTAAAAAAAAGTTGTGAAGAACCATAGCGTATCGGCGGTACTTATTTACATATTATTAGTGTCAGCGCTATGTCGATCGATATTAGCAGTAGGCCACATACGTGGTTGCAAGGATGCAAATGAGAAATGTTGTACAGATAGGTGAGAGGTAGAAACAGGTACACGATGCCCCGCGTAGTTACAGTGGTACAACAGGATGGTAACAGTGAAGGAAGACAGACAGACAGACAGACAGACAGACAGACAGACAGACAGACAGACAGACAGACAGACAGAGAGTGACACACACACAGACAGAGAGTGAGGGAAGGAGGGGGGGGGGAGAGAGAGAGGGGGGGGGGGGGGGGGGAGATGCCACTCAATAATAAATTTTAGTGATGGAGCAAACCTACATTTTACAATCCTTTTTATAATATATTATACGGAAGTCATTAAAAACGTAACACTTTGTTCGCAGTCTTTTTTTTTTTTTACAGCGCTCACAACTGCATAAGGTCATATGAGTGCCAGGGACACATTAAACATTTTCAGTGGGTAGTTGGCGGATGCTCTGGTGTGGTCTGCCCTGCCTTCCTATCAAACATCTATCGTCCTGATCTCTCCTCCTTCATTTGTATGTTTGTTACTCTCTTGTAACACCTCTAATCTTCGGCACTTATACGACTTTATTGTTTTGCAAGGGTCGTAAAACTCTTATTAAAACTAAAATATTTTCAGTTTGTAGGAAATTTTGAATTTTGCTCGGGTGGGGGCCGAAGCCTATTGTTATCGATTTTGGACCACCAAATGGATCCTTAAGGTGCGCAACTTGCACACGGGACATCCGAGATTTTTCACCCTTATCCGACAAGGCTAGGTGTTAGATCTTACCTACCATCAGATCAGGAGTGTGGCTGAAAGACAGCAGTAAGAAGGAACCAAGGATTAGGTCTACCAATAGAAAGGCTGCAGAAATTTTATTTAAGAGTCAGGAGCCCAGGAGATGGGACAAAGGAGGTGAGGGAGTGGGGACAGAAAGTGGAGACAAAAGCAGACGACAGAATGTTGTTAGTGAGCAGGAAAGAGTGTGAAAGGAGAAAAGTTTGGAGAAGAAAATGTCCCACCTGTGTCTTCAAAGGTCGTGACGATCAGAATTACATATTTGGCTTTTTAGGTGACTTTTAAAAAATGGTTTCCTTTTTAGAAATTACTGACGTTCAGTACGCTATAATAATATTTTATAAAGGTGTCCAACGTAAAATATTTCCTGCCTTTTTGCAATTTTGACTTAGCTACTGCAGAAAAGTGACGGATCGGTTAGTGCGCTCCTCTCTGAAGTGGAAAACCCGGGTTCGAGCCTCCGATCGGAAACGGATTTTTTTTTTCACCCCCTGCACACAGCAGTAGCCTAATGGGTACCTGACTTCGGGTTGGGGACTTGGGGAAGTAAAGGCGGCGTGGAAAAGAACTGGCCACCCCACCACAATTAATGCCGAAGACACAGGATGTTGTCTCACTAACAAGGCAATCCCCAATGTCCGGATCGGAAGCGGGAACAAAATTGCATTACTTTTCTGCAGAAAAGAGAATGAAATTAATAGATATCTAATTGATAACTTCTATAGTCCCAGCTGTGGTCTCTAAAGATCATTTGGTCAAATGAAATCTGAAACTGGTGCTGTTGTTGTTGTCATTATTATTTATGTTATTGTTGTTATTGTTGCTGCTGTTGTTGTTGTTGTTGTTGTTGTTGTTGTTGTTGTTGTTGTCGTTATTATTTCTGTTGCTGTTGTTGTATTTGTTGGTTTTGTTGCTGCAACTGCTGCTGCCATTGTTGTTGTCATTGTTGTTTCTCTTGTTACTGTTGTCGTCGTTGTCGTTGCTGCTGCAGTTGTCGTCAAAATGATTATCATTGTGATTTCTTTCTTTTTTTTTTTTTTTTTTTTTACAAATACCGTTTCCATGTCTTGTTTGATTCTTCTGGCACCAGCAAAATTTACCCCTAAAGCTAGCAGAATGTGTTACAAGACAACAAATGATCATCGCTTACCCAATAGTAGAGCACCGTGAGTTGTCACCAGCCCATAGAGTTATCTCCTATAGTGTACATCAACGCACCAACCGTTTTTCCAATATTAATGAATATGAAATGTAAAATGCTGAAAACGCCGAAGTCCGTACAATAACGTTCAAGAAGGTCTGACATAATGCCAGGCTGGATTGACTTTGATCTAAAATTATTATTATTATCAGAACCCTATTCTACCAAAGATTATCAACTTTACAGTATTCCAACTTTTCAGAAAACACTATGCCTATCTTGGAAAACAATTAGATTTTACCTCATTAATTTTAAAATTACATTGGTTTGAATCTTTGAAGTTTTAAGTAAAAGAAAGCCGAAGCAGACACGTTCGATTTAATGACCTACAACAGAAGAACACCTGGCTAGTATTACTTCACAAAAATTAGTTTCGGTTTCGTCGGTGGATGATGAGAATGCAGTCCAATCATTACCAGTTACAGTCATTGCTAGCGTAAGGGCAAGGTTCCTCGGTGTATTTGCGAGGTGTGAGCCCATTTTCTTCCTCTGCCAACAGGGTGACATTGATCTCAGACACTAATAATATTCAGTAGGTATGAATGAGAGAGCTGACATATAATATTATTAGACTTTTTTTAGATCTTGTAGACTTGTAGACTTGTAGATTTAGAAATCTAGTTCCGTTCGTTAAACTTCTTGTTGAAGTTAAAGTTGAAAGTGAAAGTCCACGATCCATTTATTTACATCCAGAGAAGAAATCCAGAACTAAAAGATCTAAGGCTTGATGACCAAGGTCCAAATAGGCAACACAAAGAACAGGGATGCAACCTAACTGCAACACATAATTCAAACAGTATAATTCAGGGGGGCTTGCCCCCCCTGACCCCCCTCCATATAGATCTATTTGTATTAATAAATAATTAAATCTAGAATCTAGTACTCTTGACTTTAACGAACGAAACTACAAAATCACTGACTCTAGAATTATAGGCCTAATTATGTAAAGTCGAACCTGTCTGAAATCTTAAGACGGGAATCGCAAGGTAAGGAAGCAAGAAAAAATTATTCCGGTATTCCGTCTTGTCATATAGGCCTAGACATTTTCCATCTTAAGTTAAGACTTAACAGGGAAATGCAGAGGCCGCAGTGGTCAAAGCTTCACCTTCCAGTCTGCCTCTATAGCAAGCGTCAGTTTTTATCTGGAAGGAGTTCCGCAGAGGGCCGGCTGACCAACAACACCTAATCCTAACCTTAACCCTTAGCTTAACCTGGCTGGATTGAACTTTGTTTACATTTATTAATGCGCACTAGTCAAACAACAGTGGAGGGTTTCAGGAAACAATAATTATTTTTTTTAAACTCACCAAAATGCAAAACAATAACATAAGAGCGGACCATTGCACAGCTTGGCTCAAAAGTAGTTCCGGCTTCGTTCAGTGTTGGGTCCTCGAAAGTTCAATCTTACCCTTAACCCTAACACTAACTTGTATAGTTTGTTCAGTGGACCTTGTCACTTTAAGTGCTGGCCCTCTGCGGAACTCCTCCCCTTTATCCATTGAATCATGAATGCTTGCCACCAGTCACCAGTGCTTGCATCATTGGACCACTGTTTGACCAGATTAAAAACAGAAACGACTGAACACCCTTCCTTTGCTTCCACCCCTAGCCCCATCCATCAGTGCCAGTATAAGCACAGTCAACCAATGCCACTCCTCTCATGCATGTAGGCCTAACTATGATTCGAGGAACTCTTTTATCTCGGCTGGACGTATGATCAGGGCGTCAGGCATTGTCCAAACTAATTTTAAACCTCTGGTTCCTAATGAAAGTTTCCATGCTGGAGTGCCACTGGAGCACTTTGTCTTTGACAAGCACTGGTGAGATTTTATATCCCCACCACCTTGACCATCTGCACTGCTGAGGGCTCACATGGATGTGGTTACAATATCTTACCCCAAAATTGCACCCCTGCTCCCCTTTCTCACCCAGCAGCATTTCGTAAACGGTTAGTGAGCCACTGGAGCCAAACTTGATAGTTTTATTTCTCATACGGACTGACTGGGCAAAGCATAATTTATCATTTTTTGTCTTAGACAGGTAGAAAAACCCTGCGAAGGGAAGACCTTTCTCTTTCAATTTCCGCGTTGAACAGGTTTCCGTTTTATGAAGAGGTAATTATAGAGGATTTTATCAAGGAAGAAGCTGAGAGATTCCATTATGACAGGTTTCCATCCTAAACTTACACAGGTTTCCATTCAATTTATAAGACAAATTTGACTATATAATACTCATACAGTCGAAAGCATAGCTGGTGGGATCAAGGGTAGCTTGCCTGGTCGGCAAGCAATCACAAGTGGTCAAAACTTCACACCTCTCAGCTGCTATCCTCTCTGATACTGACATGCGTCAGTCTCATTTATTTATCCAATTACCACCTGTGCTTGCATTTCATAGGACCGCTGTTTGACCTATTAACAGAAACGTTTGAACATGATCTCCTTTGCTTCCACCCTTAGCCCCACCCATCAGTGTAATAAGCACAGTCAACCAACGCCTCCCCTCACTGCCATGTAACAACGATTCGAGTGGGTGGTTGGCGGGTGCTCTGGTGTGGTTTGCTTCTTCTTTCCTATCAAACATCTATCGTCCTTATCTCCCCTTCTTCTTTTTTATGTTTGTTACTCTCTTGTAACACCTCTAATCTTCTGGCGCTCATATGACCTTATAGCAGTTGCGAGCGCCGTAAAACCCTCTACTAAAACTTTAAAAAACGATTCGAGGAACTCTTTTCTCAGCTGGCTGTATGATCAGGGCGGCAGGCATTGGTCAAACTAATTTCACACCTCTGATCTCTGGCTACAAGTGAAAGTTTTCGTGATGGAGCGCCACTCTAGCACTTTCACTGGCACTCATGAGATTTCACACCCTCACCATCCTGACCATCTAGATCTGGTAACATCTGCCCTCAAACTGCACCCTTACTCCCCTTCCTCGCCCGGTGGCATAACGTTAATTTTAGAGTCGGCGGACAGAACCAAACTTGCGAGTTTTGTTTCAAATCAGGACTGAATGGGCAAAACATTTTTCATCTTACACAGGTAAAACCTTCGGAAGGGAGCGGATTTTTCTTTCCATTTCCGCTTTGGACAGGTTTGCATTTTATACAGTTAATTAAAAAGGAATATATCAAGGGGGAGCAGGGAGATTCACTGCATTCAGTTAATAAGACAGATTTCTGAGTGACACCATACAACACGTCCTATCAATAAATTTTTATTTTACCTTAATTGACCTATCCGAATATTCGCTTTTTAACGTAGACAGCAGGATTCCATCAAGCTAACTTAGTTTCCGCCAAATTACCGAAAATCATTGTTTTCTTTGCCTTCACATGACAATGATGAGCGACTTCTGTCTGTGGGGAAAAATCAACACTATTGATGGTATGACTTTAAAAATTTATATATATATATATATATGTGTGTTTATTGACGTTCTTGCAGGACAACTGGTACTTTCAGATATGCGCAGCTTTTTTTTTGCCACCAGTCCCATTTAAATAGGACTAAATAATGTGGACCATACATCACAAACACTATCATTTGTTGTGACGGAACTATGCCAACTTCATTGAGCTTCAAGCTGTCCAACTTTTAACCCTATCCGTACGTTGTGTTTTACTATCGTATCCGTACGACGTGGGGAACTCTGTGTCCCCACTTTCCTAAGAGGAAATTTGCTGGTTAATCAGATTGGTACGCTTTGCATAGCACTCTGTCGAAATGATTTTTTTTAGAAATACTGAAAGTTTCAAAGAGATCTTTGCACTAGAAATATTCTAAAATGTCAAGAATACAACCTGGGGCATACAAAATGACCCCAGAGGGTACGGATAGGGATAAAAAATCTTCTGTTGATTCCTTGATCATTATAATTCTAAATTTTTAAAAAAAATTGTTAAACGCATTATTTCTGAGATACTGTATTCTGAATCAACGACACATGACCCTAAGAAAAGGACACAGTAGAAGAAAGAAAACGCGAAATATCTCAGTACTGCCTGCACCATATTTATATGTGTTACGACGCAGTGGAATTAGGCACTCGTCTATTTTTGGGCATTTGGAGGTATTGGTATCATCTGAAAGCTGATTTACTTGCCTTGCTTCCAATGAAATAGATATCCTTCTATCTTGAATAGAACTCGAGATATTTGTGATTTAAGGAAGTGAGCTTGCCTGGTTTCAGTGGTGTATATTAGCGAGAAAATAACCACCAACGCTTGGTAATTCCAGTACCTAAAGAATCTTTGAAAACAGAAAAATTACAGAATTTGTTCCTTTCATCAATGTTTTCCAGTAAAATTCACAAGGAAATGTGTTTTTATTTGGACATGAAGAGGTTGAGCCCAAAAATAAAAATTAGATAAAAATTTCCAAACTCTCAGAGAAATGCCTGTTTCTTCAATTTTTGCATTTTGACGAGCACCTGATTTCACCACGCAGCCTCACACTCACATATTATAATTATTATTATAAAAACATTTCCATCAAATTTCTGTTGCAGAAGTATGTCTCTGGAGGTGTGTAGTTTCTGTGGTGAGGCCGCGGTCATTGAAGACAGCATTGACGGTGGAGGGACCCAGAAGATCTGTATTGAGTGTGGGTCTGTTGCCGACAGGCAGAACAAAGAAACAAACAATGTAAGGGCTCTAGCTTTTGGTTTGTTGTTTGTTGTTTTTTTTTATCAAAGAGATTTGTGTGTGTGTGTTTTCTCTCTCTCTCTTGCCCCTTGTAATTCCCAGTCAGTTGAGCATAGGCCATCAACAACATTTCAAGCCTGACCTGTTCATCTTTTTCTAGCTGTTTCCATGATGTCCTCGCCTTTTCCGTTTCCGCTTTTACCGCTCGCCTCCATGTCATCTTTGGTCTTCCTTTCTTACGCTTTCCTTGTGAATTTCATGTCAAAGCCTGTCTGTGCCCAATCCATTTCCATTTCTTCACCTGTTTGTCTTCCTTTACCTGGCCTTTGGCTTGTTCTTTCCCACAGTTGAGCCTTTGTGGCTTGATCGCACCACTTGATCCCCACTATCCTTCTTAAACATCCATTTATGAAGCTCTGCAGTTTCCTTGCTACTGATGCTGTGAGTGTGTGTTTTACTTGAATGGAAAAAGTGATATATTTGGAAGTGGCAAATAAGAGAGAAGAAAGGTAAGAAGGCTGAAGTGGTACACAAAAATTGACTTCTTGTAAGTGTACATGATCTCGACTGCTCAGTGGCCTTCATTCATCGAGGTAGATTGCCATTTTGAAAAACAGGTTTTGTTTCAAGCGTGATTGCTTTGAAATTCTGTTATAATGCATCTCTTTTCAATAGGGCCTACAGCTTATGGCGGAGTCTTTTACTCAAAGAAATAGATCTGAGCATTGGTGTTTGTACATATTGTTATTCTACCACAGGAGGTAGTCTGTGGTAAAGGTTGGTTTCTGACTGAAGTGTCTTTAGGCCATTCCCAAAGGGGGGACATTCTTCATTTTTATGCGCAGTAGAATTGTAAATGGGCTGATTCAACAATGTCATGCTCATAACTGTGCATGAACTACAACAGGGAACTGCTGCTTTTTCTTTCCTAATCTTTGCTATCGTCATTTTCCTCTACTTCTTTTGTATGTTTGTCACACTCTTGTGACCCGCTATTTCCGGGGTGCTTTGAAAGTCAAAACAGGCTTTGTGCTGTTAAAGGTAGAGAGGTGAGCAGAGTAAGCCTGATTCCCTGTAAAGACTTCTCTGTTGACATCCACCCCTTGGCGCTCATATGACTTTATACAGTTACGAGCACTGTAAAACCTCTACTAAATAAAATATAAATAAAGGTTGGTTTTGTTACCCTTCATCAGGCCGGGGCCATTATTAGCGTCACACTGTGCCTTGACCCTTTGAGCCCTGACTTCCTGGGGCTACCGTGCCCCTCTTCCTGAGCAATATATTACTTTCATGTGATTGTTAGAATCTTGTTTCATATCCCACTCAGGGTAGTCCTTGTCATTACCAGCATCTAATTCAGAAAGATTTTCAAAATAATCAGTAAAGTCTTGTGTTGTAAACACTGTTTTCCTAACGCATTTTTTTTTCAGACGAGCCAGTTTGGGGTGGGGTCTTGCTCACCGGTGTACCGGTGGCTAGACATACGGGCAGTTTTATGCAACACCAGTGTACCGGTGGCTAGACATACGGGCAGTTTTATGTGCCACCAGTGTACCGGTGGCTAGATATACGGGCAGTTTTATGTGCCACCAGTGTACAGGTGGCTAGACATACGGGCAGTTTTATGTGCCACCAGTGGACCTGTCGCTAGGGCTCAAAGAGATAAGGACATGTGCAGAAAAAAAAGTGGATATCACTGATGAAGTAGTGATTCTTAGCTTTTGGCTGTTTGTACTGAAAACAATAATAATAATAGACAGCTTTTGTATAGTGCAAATCCCCACTCAACAGCAAGCTCTATGCACTTCACAATCAATACTTTTACCCCAGCAGTCCTGAGAGCATTCTGAAACAAGCTCAATTTCCTGGGAAGCATACAGTGCAAGCGGCCATTATAGGTGCTAAAACTCTAACAAACTGACAAAATCTTTCGCTGTCTATGGCTGGATACCCATTCCTACCTGGGTGAAGTGAGGAAAATTTTTGTAAAGTGCCTTTCCCAGGGACACAACGTCGGGCCCAGGGCTCAAACCCCCGAACCCGCAACCTCACGATTACGAGTCAGGTACTGTAGCCTAACCACTAGGCCACAGACACCACTTAAAGCATGCTTCGCTTCCTGTGAAATAGATGTTGACTTGTGGTTACCCTTTTATCTGACTTGTTTTAGTCTCTATTTTTCTCTGTAAACTAAGCCTGTAAAAGCAATCCTTTTTTGCTTTTCAAAATTTAAGCAAATAAGAATCAAATTTCATCATGTGTATGAGTGACTATGATTTTCAAAATTCATATAACAGGGATTCTGAAAACCTTTTCAACTTTTTTCACAAGCACTTTTGTTTTTCACATGTCCTCTATATTCATCGATGAAGATTGTCATTCGGAAAAACTGATGTTGCTTCAAGCATGATTGCTTTTGAGAAATTCTATAGAAACCATGTGTTTTTGTTTTTTTAATTAATGTCTTTGAAGAAATACATCAAATGTTAAGGCATTTGGGCTGGAATAGTTCAATTTATAAAAATACTTTTCTTTGAAAATCAAAAAAATAGTTGACCATTTCTCCTTCGTTTTATCTCTGTCTTTCTTGATTCCTTTTTCCTTGCTTTAGGCAGGTGACAGTTTGGTAATGTCGGGTTGCGCTTTTTTTTATCACACAAAGCTCTCAGTACTTGAATTGTTGACGTTTTTACTTCTTCTCATTTCTCAGGTGGACAGTCAAGAGAGCCCATTGTGTCTAGAGACTGTTGTGTGCGAATCTTGTGGGGAAGATCTCGAGTTCGGAGCCCAATCACGAATATGCTCAGAGTGTGCCCCTTTTGAGAAAGATTCCAGCATGAGGAATGAAGAAGAACAAAACCAGGCGGTGTTTGTGCCCCCAGAGTCTGACCCGACAGCGGCACAGGTGGTAAAACTGTCGTGTAAGTCGTGCGGGGGCTCTAATTTACATTACAATGTCATTGGTGTGGAGGAGAAGCTGGTGTGCCAAGACTGTGGCTCTGTGGTGGAAAGCATAGAGCTGACCCATGACAGTTTTGACATGACGACCAGGTCTTATGGGAACGGAACCCAGACGTTGCCGTGGTTTTCAGAGAGGTCGAAGAAAAGAGCCGGATTAGTGGCGGGACAGAGCAAAATTCAAGACTTGGTGAAGAAGTTTGCGTTACCCTCAGAACTGAAGGACGAAGCCGGCGAAATGTTTGAACAAATGTATTTTCAAAAAGAATTTTTGATGGCCACTGTTTTCTTGAAGGAGCACCTGGCTGTAGCGTGTTTGTTTGTAGTCGCCAGGAGACATGATTATCCCATGAGCCTGACGCACTTTGCCAAGCACGTCAGGAAGTTCAAAACATTATTGGTGGCTAAGAAAAGACTGATCAAGGTCTTGGGAATACCGGTGTCGCCCGCAAGTTTCACAAAACAAATCGGACTCTGTCTAGCGGGCAAGGGGTTTGATAATGGTGTTGTGAGTAAAGTGCGGGACGTGATGTTCTTGTGCAGGAAGGCCTGGCTCACCCAGGGAAGAAGCAGAGAGGGCCTCATTACTATAGCAACCTACTACGCCTACATCAGTTCTCCTCAATGTGAAAAATTCATACATATGAAACCATTCAGGAAAAAATTCAGTTTACCGTCTGCGTCTTTGGAATTGAACAGAGAATGCAATGCCTTTTTCCTGAAACTGGCGAAACGACTTCCATGGGTGGACAGTGAAAGTGTCAAGCTACATAACCTTCATCAGTATGTAGAGGATATTTTGAAGTACCAAAATAGCTTATTGCACCTGGCTTTCAGATCAGTAAGCGATGATAAGTCGCCTTCTGTGTTGAATGATTCTCCTCAAAAGAGACCATCTGGTTCAGAGAAGGAAGTATTAGTGCCTTTGTGTATGAAAAAGCCAAGGATTGAGATACCTCCTTATACGGATGTAAAAGTCCCACCCGGTGTTGACCTTGACAGCACAGAGTTGATGGACAACGAGTTTGACGGTGAGATCGAGAAATACATTTTGTCTGCAGAGGAGCAGGAAGCAATTGGCCCTCTCAAAGCCCTTAACTGGGATCGGAAAACTGCGCCTTGATGTTTTGGGCTGTTTTTTTACTTTATATTGTACAATCTGTGAAAGTAAGGGGGTGGATTTAGTTACTATGCAGGATTCATCTAGTTAAAACTTCTGATTTTGATTTCGTTCTTTTGTTAAATATTGTGTAGGCTTCTGATTATAATGATATATTATATTTCCTTGACAAATGCAATGTTTTTGTCTCTTCTTGAATGTGTGATGTTCAGTATATGAGAAGCAGGTACACAGACTCAACTTTAATTGTATCTCAGTTCTAGGTTTCCTTCCTTCTTCTTTATTTTGAAAAGATCTCTAACACTGATGCCAAAACAATTTCTTTTAATAATCTTTTATTAAAACACTTTAAACATCGGATAGACTCCCTCAAACACTTGCCACAAACAAATAATGAGAAATACCACTCTACTGCTGAATAAATCGAAAATTTTGAGCTTTATATGGCAGTATTGTGGTTCACTTCATGGAATAGGGAGAAAGTTAATGTGTTTCAAACTTGGGTGAAAACATGACCTGGATAGCTCTGCCACAGAACTTGTCTCAGTATTAACTAATGCCTATTACTATGATGACACTCTCCCCCTCCCCCCCCCCCCCCCCAAGATGAGTCTCTTTAATAGTAATAGAGATATAAGATAAGAAACATCTTTATTTTCCAGATTTTGGCACATTGGTTTGGTGTTTTACCACACAAACACACACACACACACACACTCACACACACAAACACAAACATCCACACACACGCATACGCAAGCACATGTGCACACACTCTTCCCTCTCACGTCCTCTCTTCCACACACAATTGTGCTCATAATCATGATAATGCAAAAGTATGCTTGCACTCACAAACAGGCTCACAGTCACATGTATAATATAAACGAAAAGTAATTATATAAACATTAATAGTGTTAATAGATTGATACTACGAGACACTAAACTGATGAAAAAAGCAGTGCTGTACTGTAAAAATAAAGCAGTCTTTTTGACAGCAGCTGAAGTATCAGTGAAGCAATTGATTGCCTCACAAATAGAGGTAGGTAAGTATTTGTGTGTGTTCCTGGAGAAAGGTCCCTTGAGTTGTCGGCAAAGCTAAATCTAGTTTGAAGCAATGGGATGAAAAGACCAGAAAATTTGTACTTGGTAGAAAATTTAGTTTCGTCATATAACATATGTTTAACCATTTCTTAATAAAATATTGAAAGGATTTTTATAATAATATTATTTGGAATCTAAATTTTTTTTCTTCAATATGTTGTACTTCACCAAAGTAAGGTTAAAAATGTGCTGGAAATTGGGCCAACATTGTAAGTTTAAGCCCATTTTTCCCCAAGCTTTGTTTTTACTCCATGTGTTACAAAATATAGCATATCTTTAAAAGTACTCAAAATAGTTTTTTTAATCAGCTTGATAACATTGATGAATTTGCTACAAGAACATGCCCTTATTTCAATCAGTGTATCCTAAATTTCAGACAACTGGGAGCTTTCTCAGGCACACACACAATGACAATCTTTGTTCATATCACCGGGAGAAATTTGTCTTGGTTGTTTACACTGGCAGTGGAATGTTACAAGGGCTAGATAGTGCACTCACGGATAGATCTACATACACACAACACAACAGGACATTAATAAATTCAGGTTTTACGAGCTGAAACAACCCTCTTCGTAAAACATGCTCTTTCTCTCTCTCTCTCTCTCTCTCTCTCTCTCTCTCTCTCTCCCTCCCTCCCTCTCTCTCTCTCTCTCCCCCTCTCTCTCTCTCTCTCTCTCATTTGCAGCACTGTGTGTTCAGTAACCTCACTACTGTGGGTACAAATGAATTTCTATTATCTGTCTGTTTTTGCTTTTTTGGAAATGTATTGTTTACTGCCGGCCGATTATTTAAATTTTAATGTAAGCAGGTGGTTATGGTGATTGTATGAGACCATTTCCTTGCTTCCTGCATATATGCCCCTGTGATTGCCCGAAGTCTCTCTGAGTATTTGCCTTATAAATGAGTGAAACTGTGAGTACAGTCGAATATGTTTAAACTGACGACTGTTGTTAATCTGAAAACAGCCGTCAACCGAAAGAAATTAAAATCCTCGATTTGGGGGGGGGTTCTTCTATTTGAGTTCCGTAACCTCTCTAAATATCTAAAACGAGGCCAAATCTAAGAAAATCCAACATCCCGCGGAATTTCGGTTTAAGCAGTCTCCGCTGTATTATGTATGCGTCCATTTGCAGTAGTAGCACTATGTGTTTGTCTAGGTTTCCGAGTACTTCTGTGATTTTGTTAGTTTGGCTAGATTATTACTTTGTGTAAATACTATTATGTTTAAATATAAATCATCCCTGTCGCAAATAATCCACTTCGATTTTTACCCCCATCCAAAACTCTATCAAAGGTGCACCTTTCAACATCATTAAACTACAGTCTAAAGCTATGGTCATGGCTTACAATTTTCTGGCTTTTCATTAACAACATAACAAAGAGCAATTTTTTTTGTCTCTGGTGTAAAATGGACATGGATCTATGTGGATTGCTTGCGACATCGACGAAGTATATTATATTGTTTATGATCATAAATGGCATTTTATGAGACTAGCAGAGTCCTACGTTTGTACATGTTTCTATTTTTTGTGTGTTTAAACACCAACTGGGTAAGTCTTGCTGCAAAGGGGGAAAAAGCAAAGTGGGGGGGGGGGGGACCAGCAGATAGATAGATAAGGAGTAGAATCTGTCAATGATGCCCTTCAGCCACCACGCACTCACTATTTTTTTTATCCGAACATGTTGATTACAGTATATAACAGATATTTGGTGATTGGAATATCGATGGGACACACAGAACTAAGTAAGGGCTCTATATTTCGTTTAGCCAATGAATGACCTTAGCTGATGGTATGGAACAAATTGGACACTTTTTTTCACCTTACTTAGAATGAAATTAAGATTTTTGGTGCAACAAGTTTTTCAATTTTTGGCCCTCAAATTTGGAACTCCTTGCCCAAGGACCTCAGAGAAACAACAGATCTGAATACATTGAGATTGATTGCCTATGACTTGTGTTTGTTTAACCCTATCCATATGCCCTGGGGTCATCTTGTACCCCCGGGGTTGTATTCTTCACTTTTAGAATACTTCTAGTACAAAGATCTCTTTGAAACTTTCAGTATTTCTCAAAAAATCATTTTTACAGACTGCTACGCAAAGCGTAGGGATCGGATTAATGAGTAAATTTCCTCTTTGGAAAGTGGTGGCACAGGGTTCCCCACATCGTATGGATACGATAGTAAATCACGACGTACAGATAGGGTTAAATCTTAGTTGAGGGGTGTGAGCTTATGCTGATGTTTCTTGTTTTCAGCACAGTCCTATCGTGTAAATGTAATCGAAGTATGGTTGAGAAAATTTTTCATATGAAACTTTTTTTTTTCTTGTGTGGTCCTGTTGAGTGAAGTTTGTTCTCAGAAATTATGTCATCCATGTAAAGCACTCAGAGCGTATAATATTTGTACTTGTATGGGACAAGTGCCATATATATATATATATATATATATATATATATATATATATATATATCTTATAAATACAATCAGATCATTCATTACCTTTAGTATTAATATTATTATGACATGTTTTCTATTTTTGTATATTTTTCCACCCGCTTTTGTCATTTGGCCACTTTTAAGCACAAGGGGGCTGTCCTAAAAATGCTGTTTTGAGAAAATCGAAGGTGAAGTTTTTCAAGTTTTTACTCCTTGTTCATTTTCTTTAAAAGATACGGAGAGTTTTCTCTACTATAACCAAACAAAAATACACACCAGTGAAACCAAACTTCTCCCATAGGTAGGGAAATGCCCACTTTTGGTGTACCGTAGGTCAAGATTTCTGGAAACCCCCGAAATCCGGGTTAGCCCGCTTGTCCTTAAAAGTGACCATTTATTAAGATGATGGAACAGATTGCTTTGTACTTACACAGAAATAAAAATACTTTTGTGTATGAGAATACATGCAGTTCCTTACTGAATGCTCTTGTCTTACTTACTCTTAATATAAAAGCCATGCAGTTGGGCACTGATTGAATTCAAAACATCAATCATGGATTGACATGTATTCAAGACATCCATATTTTGGATTAAACGATATCTTAAAATTGAAGAAATGTTTTAAAGGAGACGAATGGAGGGTTATATACAGCACACTTGTCTGTCTCAGAGATGTATTGACACAAATCGGAGGTGTATTGCCTCAATACTTGTCTGTCCTAACACGAACCCGGGCTGCGTGGGATACAACATCCCAGCAGATAGACGGAGAAACGTTGTACTTGATTTTTTTAAAACAACTTTCCGCTCAGGAATCAAGCTTATGTTTTCTGCATGTAACAGCAAAGAGCCTAATCACTACACTATAGTAGTAGACATTAATGACATCTGGTCAACACCTCTAAAAACGCAATAAAACTATGTCAGTTAAAATGAACAGGCCAAGCAGGTAATTCTAATAATCCCGTTCATTTCCAGATGGGTAGACATGACATAGCCTAAAAAATACACCACACAACCTGAGGTCAAAAAGGCTCGTTTTGGGATTTAAACAAGGGCCTTCTGCACTGTAGTCCAGCACACTGTCTATATTGCAGTGTGTCCTTATTAGTTTTTGTGGCACTTGCAAAATAATAAGGTCATATATAATATAAGTGCCGAAGATTAGAAGTTTTGAGCTACAAGAGAGTAACAAACAGGCAAATGGAATGAGGAGAGATGAGAACGATAGATGTTTGATAGGAAAGAAGGAGCAAACCACACCCAAGCACCCGCCAACCCCCCGCTGAAATAGTTAATCGGCTGTAAACATATATATGGTAACTCAAACTGTACCTGTGTAAGCCAGTGCTTTTCAACCTTTTTATAGTCAGTGCCTACTTTTGCCACCTTTTTCAAAGAAGAGAGAAGACAGGTGAAATGGCTTTGTCCTCTTGACATGACATTTTATCAGACTGAATGTGACTGGGGTCTCAATCATGTTTTTTGGTTTGTTTTTGTTTTTTCTTCCATTGTAAACAAAAAATACAAAAACTCAAACAAAAAAGCTGCTAATGCTAATTCAAATATTTTTGCTTTCAGCCAGGATGGTAATTTTAATTGAAATAAACCTGATTGGGGTTAAGTCCAACTTCGCAATCTACATGATATACAATCTACATGATATAATGGGCACTCCTTTAGTTCAGTTGGTACAGTCGGCTTTGCTTGAGTTGATCTTCGGTTGCCAAGTTTATCTTTCTCTCCGGTCCCAGCACCTCTTCTTCTTTACAATTCCCAATGGTTGAGTTGAAACTGTCCCTGTGGTTTTATGCACCCCGCATAATTTAGCAAAATTTGATCATTTTTTGCATAACTTCTGATTATTTTCCTTTATCATCCTTTGTTAAAATTAACAGAATCGCATAATTTCACATTTTTGGGCTCAGTTTGCATAATTTCAGAATTTTTTTTGCATAAAACCACGGGGACAGAGTTGAACTTTGAATGAGTTGATCTATTTTTCACTCCCACGACGAGATCAACACATTTGTTGTTGACTATATCCTGAAGGACTATGGAGCGGATGGCCCTGATTCAAAATCCCCAGTGGGGAGTTCTGAAGTCTGCTTGTTTTGGGGAGTTGTTATTAAGGTTCTCCACCCGCTGAATCCAGTCCTATCAGAAATGGACGTAAAATTCATAGCTCCTGCCTCTTATTTGTATGTTTGAGTAAAGAGAAGCACATTGACACAATAATGGTCATTTACTTCATTTAGTGATGGGAACAGGTAAGTCAGACAGAAACAACAGAGGGAAAGTACGCGTAAAGACGTAAGATCTACCAGTGGCGCCCTCCAACCCCCGCCTACCTCTCAAATAATCTAAGTGTTGAAAGGGACGTTAATTTGGTTAAACTCATGCAATGATTGATGTCAGTCGACATTCTCATCCAGGAAGGCCTAGATGACACTAGACTAGACACACACATAGATTATATATAGATGACACTAGACACACACACATAAAATATGACACAAAAACACACATAGAAAACACAAAGACACACACATAGATGACACTAAGACACACACATATATCTATAGAAGACACTAGACACACACATACAAGCAACTCTCAGTTCGTTTTTAGTAAGAGTTTTACGGCACTTGCAACACAATGAGATCATATATATTTTTATTTTTTTAAAATAAGTGCCGAAGATTAGAGGTGTTAAAAGAGATAACAAACAGTACCTATATACAAAAGATGAAAGAGATGAGAGTAGGGCACGTTTTTACTTTAATGTCATCTTAGGTTACCAACAACAATAATAATATGGTCAAATTGAGCAAAAAAAATTGCAGTGAAAAACAAGAATTGGCGCACGAGTTGCAATGATATTGATAAGACTACATTAACCAAAGTGCAGATTACTTACAGTTGACTGGGATATTACTACACAATGTGGAACAAATGCAAAACATTTGGCTCAGAAAAATTTTCACAGCTTGCGGAGTCTGATCCAAGTCCAAGGCAATTTTATCCCCAATTTCACATTTAGATTTTAATTTAATAGCACATGGAATCACATAATTGAGCTTTGGATGAGTTCATCTTTTTTTTTACAACCCCCCCCCCCTCCCATGACATCAACTAATCCGTAGTCGACTGTATTACGTACATGGCTTCCCAATATTTGTATCATAACATAGAAGAGGCAATAACACTAATAATAACAATGGGTTATACAACAAGATTATATACAATAGATGTAAAAATGTAGCAAACATGGTTATTCAACCCTCTTGACGATATAAATCATTTGTGATGCAGCGTGGTGGAATCAGGCTCTCGTCAAAATAATCAGTCAAGAAACTTGAATTTTTCCACAGGTTTGTGAATTTTTATCAAATTTTTGTTTTTTGGCTCAACACCTTTCACACCCATCAAAGAACTCATTTCTGTATGGATTTTTCTGAAAAACTGATTAAAGGCACAAAAAAAGGTAAATTTTCAGTTACCACGGACTCTTAAGCTAAGGAAATAACTAATCTTTGGTGGCCATTTTCTCATAACTTTACCTCTGAGAATAGGTGACCCCCACCCCCTTCATTCGCAAATATCTTGACTTGTATCCAAGATAAATGGATATTTGTTTCATCTAAATAAAGACAAGTGAACAAGCTTTAAGAAGATACCAATAACTCTACATGCCCAAAAATTGACGAGAGCCTGATTCCATCACGCTGCCTCACATTTAAGGAACCCTGAAAATGAATCATATATTATATATATGAGGTACTAACATTCTATGAATAATAGTATTACTGTGACATAGGGCTTTTTAATGATAAAGGCACAAAGAGCAGAATAACATCTCATATTACCCTTATCCCTACATTGTGTTTTACTATCGTATCCATACGACGTGAGTAACTCTGTGCCCCCACTTTCCAAAGAGGAAATTTACTCGGTAATTCGATCAATACGCTTTGTATAGCAGTCTGTCAAAATGATTTTTTTGAGAAATACTGAAAGTTTCAAAGAGATCTTCGCACTAAAAGTATTTTAAAATGTAAAGAATAAACCCCCAAGGTACAAAATGACCCCAAGGTACAAAATGACCCCAAGGTACAAAATGACCCCAAGGTACAAAATGACCCCAAGGTACAAAATGACCCCAAGGTACAAAATGACCCCAAGCGTACAGATAGGGTTAATTCTATTCCAATCTCACCATAGTACACGGGCATCTGTGGTGTAGCAGTCAGGCAATTAATTCACTCGTCACACACCAAGTTTGATTCTCAAGTGTGGAGGAATTTGAACTTGCATCATATATCTCATTTTTTTCTGGTAGGACTGTATCCCTCTCAGCCCAGGTTGGCTCTGGCAGGCAGGGTCAGAATTCCTCTACCTTATAATTATCTTAACTGTGTACTGTGTTGATAGGGGCATAAAAACGCCTACATTAAAAAAAATACCCCAAAAAAATCTGTTACTGTTTAAAGTCAATGTGAGATTTATAATAACAGCCTAAGGTGAATGAACCATGTACACATTCTCTCACAGAACAGCTACAAATCATCATCTAAGCTAAACCCAAGCTGAAAAGACCCAGTGTCCTCTGTAGACGGGTCAGACTCAGAGACGGTGACAGCCTTCAAAAGCCAGGGAGGCTGTTTGCTGCACGGCAAAGAGACCTGTGCTAGAGTTGGAGTCTCAATCAAAGATGGGTCATTGCTGTCTTCTTGGAGGTGATTGGTAGCATCCACGGCAGGAGAAAGCAGGTGGGATCCACTCTTTTTGTACAGAAGATTCGGGTCTTTGACGTTTATATAGAGAGCACCGTTCTCGCCGTCGACCTCCCCAAGGTCAGAGTTGCAATCGGAGTCGTCACCGTCACTGTTGTCCTCATCCAGAAATGCTCCCCATTTAGATGACGCTGCTACTTGCTGTACTTTGCGCTTTGAGTTACCTCCTGTGACACTCTTAATGTTTTCTGTTTTCCCACTCTTTGAAATAGGATTTAAAGCATTGAGTGGGATACCATTTTTTACATTGCCAGTGGAAAACTGTCTTGAAGTATTTAGTGAGGTAGGATCTCTGGCTCTGCTAGCAGAATTGGCAAAACTGTCAGAAGATTTTGATGGGGTAGAGTCATTTTTAGGGTGAAAAGTAGAAATATTTTTCTGAGGCTCTGATTCTAAAAGATTATTTTTGTTGATGCTAACGGTGTTGTTACGCACCGGCTTTACAAGTCCCTGGGAGGATCCACCATTTTCTAAAGCCCATAAAGAACGTACACGAATAGAAACGTTGGACTGTTCTATCACATCTGGAACAGCAGTTGCCGAGTGACTCACTCTACTGTCGTCACAGTCCGCCCCAAGTTCTAAAGAACTGTTAAATACACTCCCCACACTTTTCACAGCAGTATGAAGACCAACTGACGAGCACACTCGGCGATTAGACATCAACCCTCCATGTGACGCTTTTGCCGTGACTTGAGAAAAAGACTGAGGGAGCCAAAAGTCTCGAGACGTTGGAGTTGTTTCAAAAGAGTGCTGGCTTTTCTGCTGCTTGGCTGTGACATGTGGAGGCCCACTGGGAAGAGAAAACAGAAACGAAGAGATCAATGACATATTTTTTTGTTTTAGTTGAGGTTTTCCAGCGCTCGCAACAGCATAAGACCATATGAGCGCCAAGGGGTGGTTGTCAACAGAGAAGTCTTTACAGGGAATCAGGATTTCTCTGCTCACCTCTCTAGCTTCAACTTCAACAGAACAAAGTCTGCTCCGACTATCAAGGCATCCCGGAAATAGCGCGTCACAAGACTGTGACAAACATACAAAAGAAGTAGAAGAAAAATGACGATAGTAAGGATTAAGAAAGAAAAAGCAGCAGTTCCCTGTTGCAGTTCAGGCACAGTTATGAGCATGACATTGTTGAATCAGCCCAGTTACAATTGACAGATCTACTGTGCATAAGGACAAGTTAAAGTCCCCCCCTTTGAGAATGGCCTAAAGACACTTTAGTCAGTAGCACCTGGGGGGGGGGGGGGGATAAAAATTTTTGGAGACATGGTAGGAAAGGGCTACTAAAAAAACCCCCCCAAAAAAGCATTCATGATACAGTGGTCAACACCTACGTGTGCTTCAGCTTCACCTACCTTGCCATTTCGTTATATAGATCTAGATGCCAATACAACTTTTATGATGAAACAGAAATTTTACAATGTAGAATTCACAGTAGTGTTTACACATTAGTATTTTTTTAGTTTCTTTTTATAACAAAGCCTGATTTACAGAGACATCCCAAGTACACTTTCAAGCACTTTACACTTTGCGGTCACAAAAATGCGCCTGTGAGAATTGTCCGTTCTGATCACCTGGCGCAGAACTGCGCCAGGAGGCCTGAGAAGTCTGCTGCAGTCGCTCTCCTGGCTGGGTGACTGCAAAGGGTTAAATGATAACTAAATTTCTAAACAGTACGGTGTTATTGAGAGAGGATCAGATTCTAGCCAAAACAGTTCTTACTCAGAAGCATTGATGCTCTATTCGCCGGAAAGGGAACTACCTACATTGTAATAATTTTTTTTTAAAGGTGCATGTCCAAACCTCCACCTTAGGGGCAGAAAATTAATCATTCTAAGGACATTTGTACATCCAGCACATAAACGTTACTAAACAGAAACACATCAAACAATCTGTCCCCATGGTTTTAGGCACCCCACATAATTTAGCAATATTTGATCATTTTTTGCATAATTTCTGATTATTTTCCTTTATCATTCTTTGTTAAAATTAGAAGAATCGAGTAATTTCACATTTTTGGGCTCGGTTTGCATAATTTCAGATTTTTTCTTGCATAAAACAATGGGGACAGAACAATGTAAATGAGTCATACAGACTGTGTGCTGTAGCCTGGGAAAACCAGGCAGAAGATGGATGAACATTACAGAGATAATGAGCTCAGACCATCATATTCTTAAATCGATGGTAAATCTATACAACCATTTTCCTTTCTTTCATCCATTTAACTTCCAGAAAATAATAATGTTAATTATAGTGGTCATTCCAAAATTGGTTTAGAATGTTTTTGAAACTACTTTCTCAGATACACTTCAATGTTCATTTCATGACCTATGAAATATGTCTCCCCATTTAAAAAAAAATAAATTACAAAATGCTTGCCAGTAGTGGCAGTTTTTTTTTTTACCGTACCAAAAAAGCTGCTCACCACATTCTGTACGGTTTGACAGCTTATTTCTGTACTTCCTGGTTCAGTCTGGAGCATAATTTCTCATGTGACTTCTCATGAAAACTTCTATGAAGACACTATGTAATCCATTTAGTAATTGTCCCCCTTGAATTTGAAACATGTTTTTCCCAGATTCACACTTCACATACTTCCAACCCTAATATCAGCAAAATTCTGTTAAACTTTAAGACAAAAATTTTAACATGGCACTCGGGGAAAGAGAAAGGTTTTCCTTCAATATCATTATCATAAAAATATGAAAAAAGATGAAGTGTCCGGATCCCAAGGCCATTGTAAACATACACAAAAACAAAATAGGAAGTAAAAAAAGAAGAACCTACAACTTATAGTATAGTTCAGGACAGATGCAGTTCAGTTGGTCAACAAATTGCATAACAATTCAAAGGTGGAGTTCTGAATAATGGTTAAACGGAATTTATTAAAAAGTATCCTCACCTTCTTTTCCGCTTTAAGCCGAGCTGTTGTTTTCTGTGACCTTGAAGTTCCGTCCAGTCAGTGGTCACTAAACCAGTGGAGCCGCTGTACTCCTCAATCCCCTGGTCCTCTGTCTCTAGGTCTTCCTCTTTGCCAGATTCCACAAACTGCGACCATTTACTGATCTGTTCGTTCTGAATTAAGAAACAAATCCAAAAGATAATAAGGTGGCCTGAAAAAAAAACTAAATAAGACTGCAAGAGTTTTACTTTTAGTAAAGGTCTTACAGCGCTCGCAACTGCATAAGGACATATGAGCGCCAAGGGGTCTAACAGGGAATCAGGCTTACTCTGCTCACCTCTCTAGTTTCAACAGAACAAAGACTGCTTCGACTATCAAGGGATCAAAAGAAGTGAACACGATGTTCGATAGAGATTTGGAGTTTTCCAAAATGCCAGTGCGGAGAGGCGGACCAAACTGTGGAACACATCTTTCAGCACTGCAAGACACAGAGCCTTGAGACAGAAAACGCGGCCAATCCCATTGGCACTACAAGAAACGCTGTACGGGCCGACTGATCAACTGAGTAGGACAGCCCAATATATATGATAGATAGCCAACTTCAAGTGCGATGCGATCGAGAAGAAGAAGCAGAATTTCCTTCTATTCACCAAAAGGACCAGACTATCAAGTAACACATTTGGAGAATGATGAAATGAATCAATCAAAATCAAAGAGGACAAGAGGACGTTATGACAGGGAAAAAGACTGCAACACAAAAGGGGGACGGGTAAGTCGGAAGAAGCATGCTTTAATTACGTTTTCTACAGGCGAGAGCAAATACACAGTACGCAAACCTACAGAAGTGAAAAATATGGATTGGAGAGACATTAGACAGATAAATATATATATACAAGTAAAACTTGTCCAAGATAACCTTCCATTTTGTAGGAGAAAAGTGGTCATCTTAAACAGCTGGTTCTCTTGGACGGTGTCCTCTTGGACATAACTATTGTATGAAATTGAAAAAACACAAGGGGGGAAGTGGTCACCAGCACAGGCGGTTGTCCTGGACAGGTGATCATTAGAGCAGAGTTGACTGAATATATTTGATTATCACTAGTTACTAGTTCCAAGTCCAAGAAACAAACAATATACAGTATAGTATAACTTATAACACAGATAGCTCGAATAAATCAAGACTGGCCTCGGTAGTTCGAGGGATATCTTACAAAGATAAGGACAACACAAAAAATGGGACCACAGGCACATTTTGAAGGATGCATGATTTCAAGTCTTCTGTGTTCGACCTATCCATGTTATACTGTAAACATCATCACACAGCTGGAAAACTGTAGCAACTCATTTTTTGACTAAAATCAGGTTTTGAAGCCAAATTAAAGGGAGGCCACAGTGAACATCCTGGCACTTTCAAAGAGGATTTTGGTTGATATAACTTAAGTTAATGCAGTTGTAAAAAACGTCATATCTTGGTCAATATTCCACGAGTAAACTGTTGTTACTCAACACACAACACATTTCTTGTGGGAAAGTTGAAGCTGCACGTCATTAAGTTTCTAAAACACCAGAGTTTGAAAATTGGATATTGCCACAGAATGCATCATGATCATATGAAATCTGAACACTAACTTTAAGTATGGCTCTTTTGTCACAACTAATAGTAATAGACAAATTATAGGGTTTGCTTCTCTCTTGTCAACTAGCAGGGCAACGACATGTAGGCGCTGTTCAGTGAGCAGTTCAAACAACGATCTTGCAACACGCAAAGCCTAATTTTACCTTTCCAGATTTTGGCCATTCATATTCGCCTGAAGTGCCATGAAACTCTGCTGAGTCTACTGTAGCATTATTCGCTCGTTCCAAACGGAGGTCACAGAGTTCTTGGTCTACATGACCTCTCACAGTGTTCAGTTTCTGGACGTGGCGCCTGCAGTCAGCTCCTGTTCCTCGACCATAGACCTGTTGCGAAGTAACAACGTGGTATGTCAACATTTGTTGATGGGTTAGATTCTGATCTCATCCATTGTCATATCTAGATGAATAAACATCTTTAAAAAAAATATATAACATTATGACAAACAATATATGTAAAAAGATGTTACACTGCTTTAAATGTAGAAAACAATTCTATAAACAAAGCTGACTAATTTATTAATTTTTTAAAAATCATGTACACACATACAATGTTAGCACAGAGATAAAGTAAGTGAAAATAAAGGCAGACAACAACACCCAGTAACCAGCCCACTGAGAAACCATCCACCACACTCAACAGATCGGTTTTTACAGACTTCCCCCTGTGATTTAATTAAATGTGTTTGTAAATAAACAGTTTAACAACCAAAAAAGACAAATGTCAATTTCTAAGTTTGACCAAGAGTAAAATCATCTTGTCTAGAAAGGTGAGGCCCCTTCCACAGACTCAACATATTTTTCCACAAAACACATTTGTTTCTCTTTATATTCACTGCAGTAAGTGACGCTTTTTAACCCTATCCGTACGTCGTGTTTTACTATCCTATCCATATGACGTGAGGAACTCTGTGCCCACACTTTCCAAAGAAGAAATTTACTCGTTTATCCGATCCGTACCCTTTGCATAGCAGTCTGTCAAAATTATTTTTTGAGAAATACTAAAAGTTTCAAAGAGACCGTACTAGAAGTATTCTAAAATGTGAAGAATACAACCCCCGGGGTACAAAATTACCCCAGGCGTATGGAAAAGGTTAAACAACAAGCACCAACATATTGCCTGTGGGCCAGTAAAGTTCTTTCTTTAAGTCACATGACTTCACTTATGGCTGATGAAAGTTTGTTGGCAGTTTTTTCCATTCCCTATTAAATTCAAATTGTAAGCCTTGTATAATAATGTTAACTTTAAAACTTTAAATAGATTGAATTTAAAGCATATATATAGAGAGAGAGTTAACATAACATCTACGCCTATAAAATATTTTAAAGCGGGACAAAATTAAGAAGCAGCAGCTATTCAAACAAAAATGCTGACTATCGGGAAGTCAAAATTTGGGTATTTGACTTGCTGATATATATATATGTGAGGCAGCGGGGTGGAATCAGGCGCTCGTCAGTTTTGGGGCATGTAGAGTTACTGGTATCTTCATAAAGCTTGTTCACTTGTCTTTATGTGGATGAAACAAATATCCATTTATCTTGAATACATGTCGAGATATTTACGAATGAAGGAGGTGGGGGGTCACCAGTTTTCAGAGGTATAATTCGTGAGAAAATGGCCACCAAAGATTAGTTATTTCCTTAGCTTAGGAGTCCGTGGTAACTGAAGACTTACATTTTTTATGCCTTTAATCAACACTTTTCAGAAAAATCCACACAGAAATGAGTTCTTTAATTTGCATGAAAGGTGTTGAGCCAAAAAAACAAAAATCTGATAAAAGTTCACAAACCTGTGGAAAAATGCAAATTTTTTCACTTTGATTATTTTGACGAGAGCCTGATTCCACCACGCTGCCTCACATATACAGTCGAACCTGAGTAAGACGGCTACCCATTGTCAAGGAGAAAAGTGGCAGTATAAGACAGGTGGCTGTCTTAGGCAGGCCTGATTAAGATGAAGAAAACAAACCATTCCTTTCTGAGATCCCAACCGAAGGCAGCTGCATTGTTAATGTTGTTGTGGTGGTTGTTGTTTTCTTGGGTTTTTTCTTCTTTTTTTTCTTCTATTTTTGCTGCTTTTGTCATTTGTGCAAGGGTGACAATAAAATGAAATGTGTCAGACAAGGAGGACCGAGTGCCATGGAAAAACAAACACATGGGTCACCACCAATCAGAGAACGAGCGAGGCTTGTGTCGCAAGTTCATGTAGACGTCCATTTTTACTTTGATACAGACTGGGTAAACAGTGACCACTCATCTCACTTAGGATTTGTGTACATGAGATCTAGGCGGGCTTATGGGTTATGAGGGATCACACACTTACCTCACCAGAAGCTGAAAATTTGCTACTTATGGGTCAATAGTGGGAGGGGCCTACACAACATGATCGGTTGGAGGGACTACCTAACAACAACGACAGGTGATTGGATTATGACAGCTCGCCCACAACGCCAGGGGCCAATGCATGATCTATGATAAAACGTAATGGAGTCACTAAGGTGGCCATCAAAGACAGAGGTTATTGTTTGGTGAGATAGAAGTTGTGTGTTAAAATAGGGCGGCTGCGTTGGACAGGCGCCCATTTTACACAGTTAAATTAAATAGAAAAAATGCAAGGGGGAAATGGAAAGTGGCCGTTTGTACAGGTGGCCGTCTTATAGAGGCGGCCGTCAGCGCAGGTTCGACTGTATATACAGTTTTACAAAAATCACTTCCTAATCTGTTAATTTTGTTACAATCTTGACCGAAGTTTTTAAAATGATTATTACATATTTCATTAACCATTTTTAGGTCGGACCCAAAGCTGCATCTTTTTTAAAGGAAGTGCTTATTCTCATCCTGGGTTAGAATAACCTATGTCTCGCTATTCTCACCCCTCCCTTGTTTTACAGTCCGTGCCGGCTTTAAGCACACCTGCTTTAAGCACGTTTCGGACTCAAGCACGCTAAATGGTTCTTACCGAATTTTTGCTATATAAATTACACGCCTTTAAGCAAGGTAACTTTGGCTTCAGGCACACTTCATTTACAAGACAGTCAATACTTTCATGATGACCCATCGAAGTTCGAACACAGTCTACACCGCAGCAATGAGTGTGTTAAGAGAAACACAAAGAACGCAAGTGATAGAGACGCACACTCACACGGGCGGAGAGGAAGGCAGTGAGATGCACACAGCCATGCGCGTGGACATAGGATCTAGCCCAGGGCAAAGCTACACACGACAAAAAAAAAATACAAAGAGAGTCGGAGAGAAGAGAAAGGGAGGCTGGCTGCGATTTCACCTTTGACCCTCGCTATTCATTAATCCTGATTGTGTATCACGCGCGAGGTGGGATGAAGGCGGTGGTATGAATATGGCACAGCGGGCAGCGGTACGCACAGGCAGTGTGTAGTGTGTAGGCCTAGTGTGCTGTATCGTGACTGGCCGTCTAAATCAAGCTTTCATTTCCCATTCGACCACAAAACAAAAACAAACAAGCAAACAAAAACTACCATGGCGGGTGTAAAAAACAGTGCACACTTTTGCGGGACCGCTATAGGCCTAATTACAAATAAAGGGAAATAGCACGGGAAATTTTCAACATGAAAATCTCTGCATTATGTCTACTTCGCACTCAAGCACGCTTCGGCATTAAGCATGCTTAAGCTTTCTCCCGATGACCGTGCTTAAAGCCGGCATGGACTGTACCGGAAATGACCCAAGAGGGATCAGGGCCGAGGATACCGGGGCTGATGCTCCCCAGGATCGTGTTGATGTCCGAATAGACATACATCTAGATCTAGTCACTGTCAGCAGGGTTGTCAGATTGGAGCCAAATCCCAGAAATTCGGCTTTTTGGATCGCGTCTGGCCAGGAAAATTTCATTTGGCGCTCTGGCTCTTTTTTTGGATCCAAACTCCAAATGTTCAAGAAGAAGGGGACAGAAGAGGCAGGAAGAATAAAAGAAAAAAAAAGAAAGTGAAGGAAAGACCTTAGGTCTGCTTTTATATTTAATACAATGACTAAACTAGTAAACTAGTTAACACGATTTAACGCCCTCGCCCATTTGGTCTGAATAATTGACAACCCTTCTACCGTTGTGCAAGAGCATTTAATGTCTCGTGCTTGTGTCTCGTTACATTTGTACATGCTCTCTGTTCATTGAACCATAATTTACTGTGTGCAGGCAGAGAGTGAGAGCCGTGCCAACGTTAAGTCAGTGTGTAAACAACAAATAATCCTGCCGGCAGCCAGTCCCACATCCTGCTCAGTAGCTTGGAATTACTTGGAACTACTTGGATCCAGAGCTAGAATCATAGCAGGCGGCACATGTCCATAGCTGCTCATCTCTCCTTTACAGCGTCCACCCCAGGGTTTTCCTGCTAATTGTCTCCATGAGGAGCTGGTTTGAGACACGCCTGACCACTCCTCGAAGCAAATTATTTTTCCCTGTGCCCCGCACACACTTTTCTTTTATTATGCCCCCCTGAATTTTACCATAATTTGATGTTTTGCAGTTGTTAGGTTTGATATCTTAGTTCGCCGCGGATCAAACGTATAGATCTCGATGTAGATCTAGGCTCAAATAAGGGGGGTGGGAACTACAGAAAAAGCACCTATAAATTGACCTTACATCATGTTTCCTCTAACAACAATGTTGCTCCATTAGACTAGTTCAGTTCAATTGGTGAAGAACAGAAATCTTCGTTTTGCTCAACATCGGAAAAATAGATTATAGATATGTCGCAAAACTGTTCAAAATGTTATCCTGTTTTAAAGAAGGACTTACAACTGTACTCTGTAACTATAATCAAAGGTTGGAAGGGAAATTGGGAGTGGACGTAGAATCTTGTGACAAGTAACCAGGATGAGTTTTAGAAGTTATTCTTAGCAGTGGGCCTTCTATTTACACTTAAGTACTAGAGCTATTAACTAACGGAGCATCGCCATCATCATCAATCAAGTCAACCTCAGTACTCTGTGCAAGTAAGCCTATCTAGACTTCTAATTCAAAATCGACTTTTCAAACAATACAAATCATGACCATGTACATTGTAGTGCCATGTATGTAAAGCGCCATTTGCCGATCAGTGCGATCTTAAGATGGCGAAGAACCATATGACGATCCGCAGAAAGCGCGGCACACAAACGATTTTGCAAAGTTCACAAACAAAACTCTGCAGAATTTATTAATCATTAATTGCAAAAAATTTTTTAAAAGGTTCAAGAGGACGCAAGTATCACTTGCCCATACAGCCTTTCTCTCTTGACTTTATGTAATAAATTCTGTGGAGTTTTATTTGTGAATTTTGCAAAATCGTTTGTTTGTTTGTGTGTGTGTGTGTGTGTGTGTGTGTGTGTGTGTGTGTGTGTGTGTGTGTGCGTGTGTGTGTATGTTATTTTAGCGTGTGCATGTGTGGTGTGAAGTGACTTTTATCTATCTTGGGTATATACAAAAACCTCTCTCTCCCTCTCTCTCTCTCTCTTTCTTTGCCACTCTCACCTCTATGTGTGTATATATAATAATATGTTGTAAGTGTATGTGTTTGTGTGGGGATCAAGAGGTACGATCGAGTCACGAATGCTCAACTGTGGGAGAGAACAACCCAAAGGCCAGTAAAGGAAGATATTCAGGTGAAGAAATGGAAATGGATTGGACACACCCTGAGGAGACCCCCGATAAGCATCATCAGGCAGGCTTTAATGTGGAACTCACAAGGAAAGCGTAAGAAGGGAAGACCAAAGATGACATGGAGGCGAGCGGTACAAGGTAAGCGGAAATTGAAAAAGCGGGGACATCATGGAAAGATAGAAAAGGATGCTCAGGACAGGCTTCGCTGGAGTAATGTTGTTGATGGCCTGTGCTCCACTGGGAGTTAAAAAAGGGCAAGAGAGAGAGTATGTGTTTGTGTGCGTTTCCAAGCGATCGGCAGATGGCGCAATTCTTGCTTGCTTTGCACAATCTTAAGATCGTGCAGCTCTATTCATTTTCGGAAATACTCCGTAGATGGCCGCGCTTTCTGCGGATCGTCATATGGTTCTGCGCCATCTTAAGATTGCGCTGATCGGCAAATGGCACTTGACATATCGTCGGCCTTGTGATAAAATCGACTAACCCCAGCGAGGTAAATTTTACAGAAGGAAAAAACTGTTTTATTTCAAATCAAAAGCATCTAACGATAAATCAATGCTTTAAACACGTATAAAAACACTTTACCGAAAAACTGTAAATTTTTTCCCTTTAAAAATTGATTTTAATGAAACTGCGTGGGATAGATGGTTATGTTGCTCAAATTTTCCTGGTTAAAACCGACCAACCCTCAATTTTGTGGGTTGACCGGTTTTATCAGGAAGCCACTGCTGGCATTTAGTTTGGTTGAGTGCAGCCAAGCCACACTTCACGGTAACGTATTTGATCAGTTGTTTCAATCGTCAAGATCTTTTGTACGAGTATAAGAAGAAGGAGGAAGAGGAGGAGGAGGAGGAGGAGGAGGAGGAGGAGGAGGAGGAGGAGGAGGAGGAGGAGGAGGAGGAGGAGGAGGAGTAAGAAGAAGAAGAAGGAAGAGGAGGAGTAAGAAGAAGAAGAAGGAAGAGGAGGAGTAAGAAGAAGAAGAAGGAAGAGGGGGAGGACTATATTATTGCTACCAACATACTATCAGCTGCTGCCATTTCCGTGCTACGGAGTCAATTCGGGCAAAAACAGCAGTCACAAAGTAGAACATTTAATAGAAGTAGAAGAAGCAGAACACATTTAAAGTAGAACAACATGAGGTTCGAAGGGTAAGGGAGAGCAGCTACAGCAACAACTACAAAAACAACAACAACAACAACAACAACAACAAAAACAACAGTAGTAGTAGCAGCAGCAGCAGCAGCAGGCCTTTAGAATTTATGACAGTGTCTGACACGGTATTAATGGCACTGGATCGCCATTCAAAGGCCTGGAAAAAAGTAATACTAAGAAAGAAACGAAAGCAGAAAGCCACACAAAAGCTCTGCTACCTCATCAATGTTTTGGGTGAAGTTGGTTACATAATAATGTATTATTATTATACAAAAAGCCTTTGTGAGTACCAAAGAATGCGCCAACTTTCTTCAAGGTGCGTGGCTTGACAACTATTACTTTATTGGGTTTTCTCGACGATAGAAGAGCATGTCTGTCTCACTCTGTGTCCTATGGCTACTCTGTGTCCTATGGCTACAACAAGGCAATACGACAAAAGTTACCATTGTTTTGAAAGACAAGACTCTACAACAATCAAGTTTGACTTGATCGCTTTCAAAACTTCTTACTGATTCAAAGTTTCATGGTAATTGCGGTAGCATCGTGGGTATGACGCCCTTCAACTCCAGTAGATGGTTTTACTGGCTGGCAATTATCTTCAATCTGTCTTTGCAGAGAGGTCCAGCAGTAACTGTCGCACACAGGGTGTTCAGCTTTCTTGGTCCTTGCAGCGCCTGCCATCCATCATCAAATTTCAGCTTGTACTGAATTTTAAAGACTGGAGTGTACTTTGATGCCTGGAAGTCAGTGACAGTAGGATCTCCTGCTTTTCTCCCTGGACTGATTGTTTAGTGCTCTCCGACCTTTGCAAAATCTTTGAAAAAGCTGTGGCCCAGGTACATAACTTCATAGGGCCTGGGAATGCGTCTGGCTTTGAGCATGATGTTCACGTAGTCCATTGGGGTGTACAACAGAGCGTTTTGGAGTGATCGCTCAATAGTGCCATGGACTGAATCCACTTCCATTTGGGTATGGCCCTTGGTGAGAATTTCTGCTCAACTGTGATGTCAAGCTCTTTGGCCAGCGAGACCATTGCACTCACCAGGGTGGCTTTCTGTTTTAGTAGTTGCACCAATCAC
>NW_004797407.1:73084-73691 GCF_000002075.1 Aplysia californica | reverse complement strand
CACACACACACACACACACATTTCCTTCCTCCACCTCTCCAATTCGCTCCTCAGACTCTAGTTGTTTTTTTTTATTTTTCATTTTAACGTCCTCGCTTCTCTTTCCCCTTCTAATGGTTGTTCACCTTACTCTCTACTCTCTTCCTTGTTCTTGCAAATCTACCTTCCATCTCCTTGGGCTTACTGAGTCGACATGTATGATGTACTCAGGTTCAGAACCATCTCTGTGGGTCGTTGGCAGGTGTTCTGACGTGGTTTGCTCCTTCTTTCCTATCAAACATCTATGTATCATCCTTTAAATTATATACCTCTTCCTTCTTTTTTGTACATGATGTATTTGTTACTCTCTTGTAACACTTCTAACCTTTAGCATTTGATAAATAGGGCCTACCCTTTTAGTGTTGCAAGTGCCATAAAATTATACATTATGTAATGTGCTCAGTGCTAATGGTACACATGCCTACAGGTATAATGATATTAGGACTGTTGGATTTTCTGTCGTGGTTTGGACCATCTTCCTACGATCATCACCTTTCTTATTTTGTCTCCCATCCAACCCCTTTCCCTATCTCACCCACCCACCCACTCCTCCCTTTCCACCCCTCCA
>NW_004797407.1:68816-72785 GCF_000002075.1 Aplysia californica | reverse complement strand
GGGACCTCTTGTTTTCTTTAGGAGAAGACACTTTAAATAAACCAGTGGGTCAGGCCTGTGGTGTTCATGAAGATTGTTTTACAAACAGGTGTTCTTTGACCATTGACTCTTGTAAGTGGTATTGAAGGCTGTAATTTCTCCTTGGGTTTTCACTTGCTGTGTAAGATCTCTTTTTGTCTATCATGTTTATCGTGGCATATACGTAGGCTCTCTTTTCTTTCCAAGAGAGTAACCAGTGATGTCATTGCATTTTGTACCAACCAGTTTACAACTGCAAAGGACGTTGAGTTGACATCCTGCTCGCTTTGTGCCTTGACATGACGTGTAGAGGCATCCCCAGTTCTTTCAACCTCTTCTTTTTGTTACCCTTTCAATCGTTTTCATGCCGAGTCCTTTTTGCAGAGATCAAAGGCAACATAACTGTTGTATTATCAGCTGATGTGACATTAGCCTGGTCACGTTGATCCCTTTCCATTGCGCTGAGGGTCAGAGGTGACGCAGCAAGCGTGGCATCATCTTATTGAATGTTCTAGCGGCATGTAAGTTAAGGTTTGATATAAAGATAAAGCCTTATGTTATGACACTGAGAAAATAATCTACACTAAAACACAAACGAAATGAACTTTGAAAGAAATTCGAAAGATGTTTCAGGAGGTAATGACTGCAATAAACACTATAAAGAAAAGCACTTTAAAAAACAACGATCGTTGGGGGCAGACGGTGTGCTGGACAGGTCCCACATTTTTTTTTCTGAGTGAGTAAAGAACGAGAAGCTACCGACAAAGTCCGGAGACGAGTCGAAGCTGGGGTTAGTCGGTAACGTAGCACGTGGCCGCTCATTGTTAGCGCGACAAAAACAGTCAACCCTCATTCCCTCCCTCGCAGGTGGGATAGTCGGAAACATCGGGCTAAAATCCGATGGATGCCGGGTTATACGGTTTTATTTCTAATGTTTTAAAGACATTTCTAGACAAAATTTAGATCTGACTATGAGTGAGCATATGAAATAATAATAATAATAATAATAATAGATCGCATTTGTATAGTGCATATCCCCGCTCAACAGCAGGCTCTATGCGCTTTACACTATATTATTACCCCAGCAGACCATAGTACACTCCGAAACATTCTCAGCTTCCCGGGAAGCATACAGTGCGAGCAGCCGATTAAGCGCTCAAACACAAACAAACTGACAAGATCTTTCGCTGTCTATAGCCGGGTACCCATTCCCACCTGGGTGAAGTGAGGAAAATTCGTGTAAAGTGCCTTTCCCAAGGACACAACGGCGGGCCCTTGACAGGATTCGAACCCACGACCTTACGGTTGCGAGTCCGAGAGCCTAAGACAATTTGCTATCGATAGAGCCAATAAAATTTTTTTTGACATTTTGTGGGTTAGTCGGATTTATCACCAGGCCGACGATATATACAAATACAATTAGGGGAAGGCCGTTGTTATTCGGACTCGAGTCCGAATAACATTTTTTCATATTCGGACTCGAGTCCGAATAAAAAAATTTCTTATTCGGACTCGAGTCCGAATATATGGAAAAATGTTATTCGGACTCGAGTCCGGAAAAAAGGAAGTGTCTTCGTTCTATAGATCTAACGTTCAGTGCTTCCAATTTTCCGCCATTTTTAGTTTCCCCCACACCTCATCTGCCGATCCAATGCCCGCCGCCTCATTGATACGCCCCCCCCCCCCCCCCGTTTCCCACTTTCTTTGTTGTAGAAAAAGGTAAAATTGAAGATAAGCAGACCACCTGGCACCTGCATATTATGAGCTGTGTAAAAAAAAAAAGACCGATTCGTTCAAATACACAAGCCTGTGTCATATCGATTGTTTACCAAGAAAAAATTGTGTTGCTGTGTAGAGCTGAGCATACGGCAACTTTTGATTCCACAGACCAGCGCACAATTCATTACGTAGATCTACGTCAAGACTAGCTTATTATTGTAATAATGATCAGTTGCCGGTGGGAAAAAGACTGACGCGTATGCGACGTTCAAAGCCCAGACCGATAGTGCCCACCACCCTCCCCGACACGCACACAGCCAAACGTGTGCAGACCGCCCATCCGACCCCGTCACACGCTAACGAGCCATCTTTAATTGCTTCTGATGACCTCACATTTATTAGAAGCGCTCTAACTTTTCAGGCTGGCCTCAAATTCATCATAAGATTAAAGGAAGTGGCTATTCTCATCCGGGGTGAGAATAGAAAAACGATCTACCTCTCACCCCGGGTGAGACTTGCCAGCGTAGGCTATTCTCACCCGGTGCGAAACAAGACCTGCTTTTCCTCATTTTGGAATACTGTCTATCGGTGTGGATGATCAAATTGATAAAAGCCAAGAAAAAATTACGTTATAGCACAAAAGTAAGCTAATTTAATCGTCTTCAAAGATGCTATGGCTATTTCACTGTTCGAATCGAGCCGAACTACGCGGGTCGCCATTTTGTTTTGCCCGGAAGTTCTCCTAAGATCTACTCCTCCCCTCTCTCTCTCTCTCTGTCTCTTTCTGAATACTGTCTATCGGTGTGGACGATCAAATTGACCAAAACAAAGTTAAAAAATGATGTTAAAACACAAAAGTAAATTAATCTGGTTGTCTACAATGATGCAACGGCTATTTAACTTTTCGAATCGAGCCGAACAACGCGGGTCGCCATTTTGTTTTGACCGGAAGTTCTCGCGCTACTCCTCTCTCTCTCTCTTTCTCTCTCTCTCCACTGCCCAAAGTCACTGACAAAATTGTACGCTTTTAGTAGGCTACAGTTGTAATGGAACGTTTGTTCAAGGCACAGAATTCTACAATTTTTCTGTTATCACAGTGTAGAATTCTGTGGTTTAGGGTGAAAGCAAAATTTGTTGGCCTAGATCTAGGCTATAACGGTGAACGCGCACCGGGTGAGAATAGCCAAAAGACTCGCCTGCACTATTCTCATCCCGGGTGAGAATAGAGGTGGCCAAGATTAAAACTCGGCTCCTGCACAAAACGCCTTTTTGCCCAAAGTGATCCCGGTCTCTACCCAGCCTGAGGCGAGTCACGAGTGAGGCAGGACAGGAAGCCGGATTCACGAGTCACAGGAAGTCGGAAGTGATGTCATGCTGGACAAGAATCAGACTGTCCGAATAACATTTTTTCATATTCGGACTCAAACTGTCACAGAAGCTCCAGCTATTGTGAACAAATCTTACCTTGTCACCAACAAAACAAAGTTTAAAAAGCGTACACACTCAACCTAAGTAGCCTAAGGATTCATCCACACCCGTACCTTGCGAACAGACTGTTTTGAGCCACACAACTTGCATTTCCATTTGTTAGTTTTCGTTACTTGCAAGACTTGAAAAGTATTACAGTCTGCACACTGCAAGACATGAAATTCAACCATTTTCCGAAGAAAACAACTGTCTTACTTCTAAGTTTGAAGTTTGTATTATTTTAGCATAATAAAAATTGAATATTATAGAAATCCAACTATTCTAGATCTAGATCTAGATCTAGATCTAGATCTAGAGCTAGAAAAATCTATCTAGAGTACATCTAAAAAAAGGCCTATTTTGCCGTTGCCCGCCGGAAAAAGTAAAAGAGATTCTTGTACTCGGCTGGATGGCAGCACAAGCAGTTTCATGATACTGGACTCATCGGTTTATAATTAATTGTTAAGTTCGTACATTTATTTGGCTACATGTATTTATAATTTATTTTAAAAGATTTAATTACTTCAGCCTGTGCCTCCTTTCATGCTTACTTTTGATTCAAGATTATAATAAAAGCCTCATTGTGTTACAATTATTGACTTTCCTGTTTTTAAGTATGTGACATCCTCACATCCTCACGAGCAAACCACCCCCACCAAAAAAAAAAAGAAAACACAAATCGCCGTTAGCAGACAAAACTTTAAGTGTGTGTGCGTGTGTGTGTGTGTGTGTGTGTGTGTGTGTGTGTGTGTGTGTGTGTGTGTG
>NW_004797407.1:54574-68716 GCF_000002075.1 Aplysia californica | reverse complement strand
CGTCGGGCCCCTGACGGGATTCGAACCCACGATCTTACGGTTGCGAGGCCGAGAGCCTAACCACTAGGCCACCGACGCCACAATAGTAATGATTAGGAAAGAAAAAGCAGCAGTTCCCTGTTGTAGTTCAGGCACAGTCATGAGCATGACATTGTAGGATCAGCCCATTTACAATTCTACTGTGCATTGGCATTAGAACGAAAAATGTCCCCCCTTTGAGAATACATTGTAGCCTTAAGATACTTCAGTCAGTAGCACCGCCCCAGGGGGGGGGGGTGTCTTACAAGTTTTGTAACTTTTGACGGTAAGAGGTCAAACCTATGTTACTGTAATTACCAGCGTACATGATATTGATAGTGTAATGGTTAGGCTCTTTGCTGTTGAGCACAGAAAACATGAGTTCAAATCCTATACGAGAAAGTATTGTTGTATTAATATCTCGTGCAATAAATAATAAATATATATATTCAGATCTCTGTCTGTCTGCTGGGGTACTGAAACACATTCAGCCTGGTTTGGATTTTCTTTCGGTTTAGACCGTTTAGTTGGATTTTCTGTTTCGACTAAATTCTATGGTTTCTAAAATTGCAATGATGATTGCCCAGTCGGGAATGTCAGGCCAGCGACAAATCTCACCTCCTACCAACATGTATTTCAGTAGCTAGCTGCAATTTGAGATGCAGGCTGTATGATGTACATGTACCAGGGCTTTGTTCTTTCTCTTTGACATAATTATTATATCGGTATTTTCAGCTTGCTTAATTTTTTAAAGTTAGTTTTAGTTAGAGTTTAGTTTTTAGTTTAGTTTTAGTAGAGGTTTTACGGCGCTGGCAACTGCATAATGTCATATGAGCGCCAGAAGATTAGATGTGTTACAAGAGAGTAACAAACATAAAAAAGAAGAAGGGGAGATAAGGATGATAGATGTTCGATAAGAAAGAAGGAGCAAACCACACCAGAGCACCCGCCAATTACCCACTTGCTTAATTTGCCGAACATTCACACAGAACACCAAAAGAGTAAAGACATAAAGAAGTAAGAAAGCCCAGTGCCAGTCATGTAACGAAACACACAATACGCCGTCGCCATGTGCTCATGTGTTTTTAGTTTTAGTAAGAGTTTTATGGCACTTGCAACACAATAAGGTAATATAAGTGCCGAAGATTAGAGGTGTTACAAGGGAGTTTTAGTTTTAGTAGAGGTTTTACGGCGCTCGCAACTGCCTAAGGTCATATAAGTGCCACAGATTAGAAGTGTTACAAGTGAGTTACAAACACAAAATAGAAGGAGGGGAGATAAAGACGATAGATGTTTGACAGGAAAGAAGGAGCAAACCACACCAGAGCACCCGCCAACCAACCACTAAGCACACTCCACTACCTGTCTTACAGTCAGAGAAGTATCAAAAGAAAACAATATTCTCCTAATGCCAATGAACATAGCTAACCAACACTAACACTTACAGCAAAAGCAACAAAATCAACAACCACAGAGATATTTCCTTTAGAAAGAAAATGTCCATTTATTCCTTTAAAAAAAATTACAACATACAAGAGAGAATAAATTATATAACAATACATGAACACAACTGAGTTGGCTGACAGTGATGAAATTATGGCATTGGTGCTTGTGTACTCATCTATACACACACACACACACACGCACACAAAGCAGCCATGGCAACTTTTAGAATGTGTTGTCTGAAGTCTGATGATAAGCAGGACGTGTCCTGGCAAAAAAAGGAACTGTGACTGGCTGCTCTAGAGGGACAAGGAAGCTGTAACTGTCCACTCACAAACAATATATAATGTGAGGCAGCGTGGAGGAATCAGGCTCTCGTCAAAATAATGAAATTGAAGAAAACACAGTTTTCTCCCTGCTTAGCAATTTTTATCAAATTTTTGTTTTTTGGCTCAACACCTTTTATGTCCATTTACAAACACATTCTCCTCATGCCAATGAACATAGCTAACTAACACTACAGCAGAAGCAACAAAATCAACAACCACAGATATTTCCTTTAGAAAGAAAATGTCCATTTATTCCTTTAAAAAGAATTATCTTCTTTTTAAATTCAACATACAACCAGAGAGAATAAATGATATAACAATACATGAACACAACTGAGTTGGTCGACATTGATGAAATTATGGCATCGATGCTGGTGTACTCATCTATACTACCCCCTACCCCCCCACACACAAACACACACACAAAGCAGCCATGGCAACTTTTAGAATGTGTTGTCTGATGATAAGCAGGACGCGTCCTGGCAAAAAAACGATCTGTGACTGGCTGCTCTAGAGGAAACATGGAAGCTCTAACCGTCCACTCACACACAATATACAGTGGAACTCGGATTCAACGAGGTGGCCGGGCCTGACTTAAAATCACGTTGAATCCAAGTGTTCGTTATAGCAAACACGAGGTTTTGTGTAGATAATTAAAGGCTCTGAGCAAGTAATGTGTAAAGAGAAGTCAGAAGTGGTGCCTAAAATGCCTGCATATTATGAGTTGCGTAAAAAAAAAAGACTGATTCTTTCAAATACACGCCTGTGTCATCTTGATTGTTTCCCAAAAAGTTGTGTTGCTGTGTAGAGCCAAGACTAGCATACGGCAACTTTTGATTCCATAGACCAGCGCACAATTCATTATGTAAATCTACGTCAAGACTAGCGAATCATTGTAATAACGATCAGTTGCCGAGGGGAAAAAAAAGACTGTGGCGCATTTGCATCTTCGACGTTCAACGCCAGAACCACTATTTTTATTGATTTTAAAGAAAAAAAAAAAAAAAGGGGAATCTATCTCATCTTGTTGAATCCGAGTTCCACTGTATATCCACTTACGCACATTCGCACACAATATCCCGTAACACTCACACACATGCTCTTCTGCACACCCAAACACACACCATGTATCACTGAAATCATTCTACAGGCAATACACCAATACACTACACACAGGAAAATTCAACACATCAAAAGATTTTTCCTACACGTTAACAACATACGTTTTTACATGAGAAAAGGGTGAGAATATCCTACTAAAGTCATGACAATTCCCAAAGATCCAATTTCAATAAAACCAGAAAGAGTGACACAACCATTGTGGCAAAGCACTTATCTTAACTCTATTCGTACGCCCTGGGGTCATTTTGTACCCCCCGGGGTTGTATTCTTCACATTTTAGAATACTTCTAGTGCTAGTGCCAAGATCTCTTTGAAACTTTCAGTATTTCTCAAAAAATCATTTTGACAGACTGCTATGCAAAGCGTAGGCTACTGATGGGATTAACGAGTAAATTTCCTCTTTAGAAAGTGGTGGCAGAGTTCCCCACGTCGAATGGATATGATAGTAAAACACGACGTACGGATAGGGTTAAGCAAGTTTAAACAAGCTTGCTAAATACCAGCAAAAATCAGCAGTCAATCTGAACGAATATCGCCCGCCACCCGAGCACCCAATGGGGGTTCCTACAACAGCTGATGGGATCGGCTGTCCGCCGAGCTCATGACGGAACAACTCTGCGCGACGACAGATAACACCAGGCCTAAGGTGTACCTCCTGCTCCTCCGATCCGAAGCATTACGCAGCACTGGAGCGTCTTCCGCCAGTACTCCCCCCAAAAAACCACACGATCAGCTCTTCAGAGTGAGGCCTCCCTCCATCATCGACCACACAAGTCTTTTGATGCGCCGAGCCCTTTGCTCGTCTTGTATCGTATCCGTCCCTTGTCCTCCACCTAAGAAGCGTTTTCTCCTCCGCTCGCTGTGGCTATGTCGGGGCTGTGTTTCTGCTAGAGGGAAGAGGCAAATGTAAAGACAGAGTGAGTCTTGAGCAAACTAGACAGTTCTTTTTTTTTTCTTTTCCTTTTTTTTTTTAGGTAAGAGTTTTACTGCAATTGCAACACAATAAGGACATATAAGTGCTGAAGATTAGAGGTGTTACAAGAGAGTAACAGACATAAAAAAGAAGGAGGAGAGATAAGGACGGCAGATGTTTGATAGAAAAGAAGGAGCAAACCCCACCAGAGTACCCGCCAACCACTCACCAAGACAGTTCAAAGGTCAAGAAAAGAGCAGAGACCTTTTCCGTTTGTTCGTTTGAGCAAAGAGAAGCACATTGACACAACAACGGTCATTTAGTGCTGGGAGAAAGTAAGTAAGGCACGCAGACAGACACAACAGAGGGAAAGTAAAGAAGTAGGACCTACCAGTGGCGCTCTTCAACCCTTTTCTGTGACAAATTCCGATGATGGCATGTATTTTACACTCAGATCAATACAAGTGAGGTCACATATAAGAAACAGGCTGCTCAAATAACGCTTGTCAAGGCCAACCTTGGCTGCATGGGATACAGTATCCCAGCAGGAAGACAGAGAAACTCAATAAACAACACCCATGCGCTTTTTTTTTTTTGACATGCATTTTCAGAAAATAAAAGACAACATAAATTATCTGAACACAAACACAATAGTACACTTGTACCTGCTCCAATAGCCACTTGTCCAAGATCATCATCAGGTGTACAAACGAACATCCCCCCCCCCCTCTATTTTAAAACTATCATACTGACATTGTACCATTGTACAAGGCGCCCACCTGCAAATAGCTCACAAAAGATTTTAGGTGTTGCTTGGGTGTACCAAACACGAAAAAGAAGGAAAAATAAGCCTGATAAGGACAATATGTTTGATAAGGGAAAAAAATATGTAAAAAGCAAAGCGTACCAGAGCACCCGCCAATCACCCACCTTAGAAACTTGGTTGCAATCAACTTTTTCTACTGACTTTGGATCAGAGAAAGAGTTACCTTCTTCTTTTTCTTGTCCTTCTTTTTCTTTTTCTTCGGATCCTTCTGTTCATCCTCCTTCTTCGGTCTCTTGGCCTTTTTAGGTTCGGTTTCACCTGTAGCGTTGTCAGCTGGGAAGAGAGTTATCAGCCATAACAATAAATTTACCCATTCACTTTACTACTTGTATTCTAATGGGAGTCTCTTGCTTTCCCCTCCAAAAATAAAGACTGAAAAGCTGGAACAGGTATCTATCTTTGACTCGAGGGATCGATATAATATGCATTAACGCTTTGCCCCTAAGGCTTTTTTTTTTCTAGTAAAGATTTTACGGCGCTCGCAACAGCATATGGTCATATGAGCGCCAGAAGATTATAGGTGTTACAAGAGAGTAACAAACATAAAAAAAGAAGGAGGGGGAGATAAGGACGATAGATGTTTGATAGGAAAGAAGGAGCAAACCACACCAGAGCACCCGCCAACCACCCACTTCCCCCACGCCCCTAAGGCTGCCTAAACCCAATCTTGGAGAAAAACTCCAGAGGAAAATAGAGTCAAAATCTCCAGTCACACACACATCATATCTTGCAGGAGATAAAAAGTTTGGAAAAAAATCATAATGAGTCATTTTGTGCTACAGAAAAAAAAACAACACATGAAATGAATCAAGAAACTGGAGACTGAAACAACAGAGGGACAGTACAAAACGGGAGTGTAGCTAGTGGTGTCTCTCTGACAAATTACAGGCACTGAGCAAGTAATAGTCATGTATAAGAGAAGTCATAAGTAGTGCCTGAAATGCCTACATATTATGAGCTGTGTAAAAAAAAAAATATATAAAAAAAGACAGATTCGTTCAAATACACATGCCTGTGTCATCTCGATTGTTTACCAAAAAGTTGTGTTGCTGTGTAGAGCCTAGCAAATTTTGATTCCATAGACCTGCGCACAATTCAGTACGTAGATCTACGTCAAGACTAGCTTATTTTTGTACTAATGATCAGTTGCCGGGGGGGGGGAGACTATGACGCGTTTGTATGCGACATTCAACGCCCGGACCGCCAGTGCTACCTCTCCCCTCCCCGACATGAACACACAGCCACATGTGTGCAGGCCGCCCATCCGACCACAACACACGCCAGAGTAGACACGTGCGCGTGCCAACAACACAAGTGTTGGTACTTTAAAAGGCCGCTGACTGGTCGCAAGCAATCGGGTAAGTGAATAACGGTTCACGATGCAGGTGCAATAGATAGTTTCCAGGAATAGATAAAGTTCATTCTGAGAGAAAAATTAGCAAAGCCACGTCTGCGGGGGCTGTTCACCCTGGAAGCGACCTCGTTGAATTCGAACTCGCTGATTTAAGTGCTCGTTGAATCCGGGTTACTTTTATTGATTTTAAAGAAGAAAAAAAACCCGGAGAATCTATCTCATCTCCCCGAGTTCTCGTTGAATCCGAGCTTGTTAAATCCGAGTTCCACTGTAATGACTCTGCCCCAGACACCTACAAGAGGCCTGAGAAAAGATCAAACTTCACTCACTTTGCGCAAGCTGCAGGGCACTTCCTTTCTCAGCGTCCTTGACCTTCTTCTTGTGCTTCTTTTTCTTCTGCGTCATCTGGTTCATGATCTGGTACTGCTCTGGGAGCTACAGGTTGTCCAGGCACGGAGAGATAAGATAGATAAGGAAGATAAAAGTGGGAGTTGGTTAGAGCCAAAGTGGTGAGAATTTAAAGGGAGACTCTGAGAAACAGCAGCCACATTACACCAGAAAGTATTATATTATATAATTATACCAGGAGTGCAGTGCTGAAAGGAACAAGGAGCAGACCACACAGAGGAGGGAGGGTAGGCAAAGAGGGAGAGAGGGAGAGGGAGAGGGAGAGAGAGAGAGAGAGAGAGAGAGAGAGAGAGAGAGAGAGAGAGAGAGAGAGAAGTTGAGGACGTGTGTAAATATGTGTGTGTGTGTGTGTGTGTGTGCGCGTGTGTAAGGGGAGAGGGGTGTGTGGGAAGGGAACATCACATATAAATGCACAGAACTGTGGTTCTCCACTGCAGACATCTGACAGTTTAATACATCAATTACAGTAAAAATGAAAGCACTGTCGAGCATGACACCGTCCCGTATGAAAATTTTAAAAATAAAACTTGTATTGTAAAGCGCCCACAGCCTGTGTATTTTAATTAGGGTTGAGCGCTATATAAATGTCATTTATTATTATTACTATTAAACATTCAATGAAGCTACCTTCAACCATCTTTTTGTGTTCTAGTTTTTCTGCGACCCAAGCATCGTCTTTTCAGGTAATCAATGACTAACAACATCACGAAGAAAGCAGACGGATGATCCCGAGACCAGGGAAAGGACCACAATGTAAATTGCTATGGGTTCTTGAGCAAGAACAATTTTTAATCCACATCACAAGCTCATGGTCAATGTTGTCAGCATGTCAATATAAGAATCAAATAAACCGCCTCGACTTGTTATGCGTATAGGACACAAACCACTGTTCACCCCCCCCCCCCCCCCCCCCCACCAGGGCAGTGCTACTGACGGAAGTTGTCCTTAGGCCAATCCCAAAAGTGGGATATTAACATGTTCTTATGCACAGTAGAATTGTAAATAGGCTGATTTATCAATGTCTTGCTCATACTGTGCCAGAACCAATAGGGGGAGCTGCTGCTTTTGGCCTTTTCTTTCCTCATCCTTACTTTCCTCATTTTCCTCTACTTCTTTTGTATGTTTGTCATTCTCTTGTGAACTGCTATTTCCGGGGTGCCTTGATAGTCAAAGCAGGCTCTGTCCTGTTGAGGCTAGCGAGGTGAGCAGAGTTAGCCTGATTCCCCGTTTGGACTTCTCTGTTAACATCCACCCCTTGGCGCTCATACGACCTTATGCAGTTGCGAGCGCCGTAAAACCTTACTAAAAACAAAACTAAAACCACTGTCCCATAAGGCTTGTGTGCTTTTAATTTTTAATAAGAGTTTTATTGCACTTCCAGGACAATAAGGTTATATGCTAGTGCCGAGGATTAGAGGTGTTACAAACACAAAAAATGGTAGAGAGATTAGGATGACTGAGTCGTTTGACAGGAAAGAAGGAGCAAACCACACCAGAGCACCCACCAACCACCCATGACATGTGTACGCGTGTGTCTAACCTGTAATACTATCGACATCCCAACACCTCATCTATCAGCCCACTAACCCCACCATCATGAAACAAACACAAGCAAAAACTCACAGGTCCAGGGTGCAGCCGAAATCCTGACAACGCCGAGCCAGAAAGTTGCGTCAACTCTTTCCCTGTGCTGGGGACTTTCTCAATGAGCGACCTCAGGGAACTGTGGGAAGACACGTGGGAAAGAACTGCTTCACAAGACAATTGACAGAGAGAACAGTCAACCTGGCATCACCTTTAGAAACAAACTTACAAACTGGCATTCTGGTGCCACGAACTCTAATTTTCATTTTGTAGGCATCAATATCATTTGTAGATTTTTTTTAAAAATTGGGCCTCTTTGCCAATCTAAGGGGATTAAATATTCATGAAAAAAATAGAAGGTAATTGAATAGGCTACTGGTGACACACACTAAAATAACTCAGTGATGCCTGGATTATGTAATATTCCAACTCTTTCTTTCTCTCCCAAAATCCCTATTCAAACAATATCAAAAGTGCATTATAATTATACTTATTGCTTGCAACACATTCTTTAATCATAATAACAAACACATTCACCAGAGATAGTATCATACTCCCAGCTGATGATGGAGACAATCAGCCTGCCCACTCTGAAATGGATCCTCATGAAGACGGGTGAGGAAGCATGGAGCACCCCGTCTTCCTCAGACCCCAGTTCTACATCCAAGTATCATACTCATCTCCACCAGCTTTTGCCTACCAAAGACACCATGTGTTCCTGCCACAGATTTGGACAAAAGAACTGAGCTGGCATTTATTCACCAACCTGTTGTCCTGGATTCCAGGCGAGTCGATGTTTCCTGGCAGGTGCGGCAAGAACGCACTCAGCTCCTCCTTCACCTTCTTGTTGATGAATCTGTTGTAGGAATGTTCTAGATTGTAGTAGTTGAGCAGATTTGTACTGCCGGTGATGTCGGCTTCATCTTGATACAGGAAAGAAAAACAACAAAAGAACCCAATAATCAGAACCAAGAGTCAAAAGAAACACTTCTTGCATGTAACACTTTGATCGAAAAGAATAGAAGTTGAAGTAAATAGCATTGTGGAATAAAGACACAACAAAATGAGTCCACATAATTATAATTGAACGAAGGCAAAGAATAGTACAAATGTTTTAGTAGAGGTTTATTTTATTTTAATTTTATTATAGTAGAGTGTTTTACGGCGCTCGCAACTGCATAAGGTTATATGAGCGCCAAGGGGTGGGTGTCAACAGAGAAGTCTTTACAGGGAATCAGACTTACTCTGCTCACCTCTCTGGCTTCAACAGCACAAGGTCTGCATCAACTATCAAGGCACCCGGAAATAGCAGGTCACAAGAGTGTGACAAACATATAAAAGAAGTAGAGGAAAACGACAATAGTAAGGATTAGGAAAGAAAAAGCAGCAGTTCCCTGTAGTAGATCAGGCACAGTTATGAGCGTGACATGAATCAGCCCATTTACAATCTACTGTGCTTGAACGAGAAATGTCCCCCCTTTGGGAATGGCCCTAAGATACTACAGTCAGTGGCACTGCCCCGGGGGGGTTAGTAGAGGTTTTACGGTGCTCGCAACTGCATAAGGTCATGAGCAACAGAAGTTTAGAGGTGTTTAAACAAGAGAATAACAAACATAAAAAAGAAGGGGAGATAAGGACGATAGATGTTTGATAGGAAAGAAAAGCAAACCACACCACAGCACCCGCCAACCACCCATGGACAGTACAAAAATTGTTTGTATTTAAAAATATATATAATTCTACTCTACAAAAGTGAAACTAAACATAATAAAAACTTATAAGCAGATTCATGTTCAAGCGTTCTGCAGCCAAAAATATGGCGGTTTAGCCCCTAAACTAAAACTTCACAGCAGTGCATCTGTGGATGGGAGTGATACAGAAAATTTATTATTAGTTTTTTAAAAATAAAATGTAAGTGTCAATTGCCACCGAGTGACACGGTGACATGAACTTCTGCTTATGCACGCCTCTCTGTCCCTCTGTGTGAGTGTGCGTGTGTGGGTCTCTCTCTATGCTTATCCCTAACCCCCGTATTTATGTTCCCAGAATATTAATTTCCGTTTGAGTGTGTGCGTTCGTGGCCTACTTCTAGAATCGCCTGTGTTGGTTAAACACTGAAGCGTAGGCTTACGTCTCACTCAAAACATGCCAAGTTGGTAGCTCTAGATGTTCGTCCAATGAAATTAGTAGAGAACAAATTGACCCACTTAGAACATTATAGGTGTATCACTTTTAAAGCCAGGCTTGTTCAGTTGTCTTACTATCGGTGAATAAAATGCAGAGCTAGATACCTTGAATAGGATCCTGGAGAGGAGGGAGGAGCAGTTTATGGTATTACAGCTTGCAATAATCTCTTTTCCAAGCATATAACCAAGGTCTGATTATAGGAGTTTGCACAGTGCACACACAACACGATAGCCTACAGCCGACTTCTGAGAACCGTGGAGTGTACGTAGACACTCCGTGTGTAAAAAAGTAAAAGTTTACCTGTAGATCTAGATCTAGAGTAGTGCAGCAATCAAACATTGTCATTATAATAAAACTCAATTCAATAAATCAGCAGTATTTTGTATCATACAGCGTAAAACGTAAGGAAGTGGCTATCCTCACCCGGGGTGAGAATAAAAATACGATTGATCTCTCGCACCGGGTGAGACTTGCCACCGTTGGCTATTCTCACCCGGTGTGAAACAAGACCTGTTTTTCCTAATTTTGAAATACTTTCTATCGGTGTGGATGATCAAATGGATAAAAGCAAAGAAAAAATTACATAGCACAAAGACAAAAGTAAGCTAATTTGATCGTCCACAAAGATGCTCTATGGCTATTTCACTTTTCGAATCGAGCCGAACTTCGTGGGTCGCCATTTTGTTTTGCCTGGAAGTTCTCGCAAGATCTATTCCTCCCCTCTTCTCTCTCTCTCTTTCTGATTACTGTCTATCGGTGTGGACGATCAAATTGACCAAAATAAAGTTTAAAAATGATGTTAAAACACAAAAAAGTAAATTAATTTGGTCGTCTACAAAGATGCTACGGCACGGCTTTTCAAAAATCGAGCCGAACTATGTGGGTTGCCATTTTGTTTTGCCCGGAAGTTCTCGCACTACTCCTCTCTCTCTCTCTCCACTCAACTGCCCTCAGACAAAATTGTACGTTTAGGCTAACAGTGTAGTAGTGTAGTAATGGAACGTACAACTTTGGCTACAAGCTCACCGCACAGAATTCTACAATTTTTCTGTTATCATAGTGTAGAATTCTGTGGTTCAAGGTGAACGCAAAATTGGTTGGCCTAGATCTAAGCTATAACGGTGAACGCCCACCGGGTGAGAATAGCCAAAAGACTCGCCTGCGCATAAGAGGTGGCCAACATGTAAACAAACAACCACCGGCCTACCTGGAATGTCTTTCACGAGGTAAAAAGACCCAGTATGAATGACAGATGGTTGTTTCCCTGGTACCAAACTTATCGTCGTTTTTAAAGTTCCAGACGAATCTTGTCTTGGATATGCAGGGGACCGCGATCCACGATCGCGCGGGCTTGACCGCGGAGACGACTGCATCGGCTCTTGCCTACGAATAAGGTCCGCCATTTTGTTGCAATTTGCAAGCTGAAGGCTGAAGCTGGCTGACAAGTTGTCGAAAGACTTTGTCCCAGATTTTTTTAGGATGACAATAAGACAAAATGAACTTATTCTTGCGGTTGGATGGAAAGTGATGAAATATGTCAATGATAGAAAGTAACTAAAAATACAGGACTTAGAAGTCTCTAAAACATTTAATCTATCCTTTGAAACCAAGATAAAGGAAAATTATTTGTCTGATTGAATTTAACTTTTTTTTTAAACCGTGAATGGAAACTGCAAAATGTATGTGAAATTAAGAAACTGAAAGGTAAACATGGACAAACACAAGACCGATAGATTTGGCCCTTCCTTTATTTAACCATTTAAATTTGTTACCAAAATGTTATGGTCCAAATAGAATTACCCATTCATATGCACGAATGCGCCAAAAGAACGTACTTATCCTGTTTTTGTTTGACAGTTGCAAATCAACATACTTTCTTAAAGTATTAGAAAACTTTCCCCCATATCTGTTTGGCAATTGCAATCAGCGCTGCAGTATACCAACAATAAAATGAATAATAATATTACACTCTGTTGTTAACATTTTCAACTCCATATTATTTTAAATATCGTGGTTGATATTAATCCATTCTGTGTGAAGCTTTCAGATAAGAATATTTTATCTTTAATTTTTATTAAAAACTACTGTACATTTGATGCAGAAAGAATACTCTTATATTAATTATCTTTCATTTTTCTCTTGAAGTAGTCAAGGGTGGAATCTAACTAAATTATATGTGAAAATTATATTTTATACTTATTTGTAACGAGTGCGATAGTATTCGGTAATTCACACCATAGACGTATATATATATGTAAAGAAAAAGACACATGACTGTAAGAAAATCTGGTGAGTGGGTTGGAGTAGCACAAAAGTGTGATAAAAGGAGCAACCTTGAGCTCAGAGATAGATAGAGAGAGAGAGAGAGAGAGAGAGAGAGAGAGAGAGAGAGAGAGAGAGAGACAGAGAGAGACAGAGACAGAGAGACAGAGAGACAGAGAGACAGAGAGACAGAAAGAAAGAGAGAGAGACAGAGAGAGACAGAGACAGACAGACAGACAGACAGACAGACAGACAGACAGACAGACAGACAGACTGGCAGGAAGGCAGGCTGGCAGGCTGGCAGGCAGACAGACTAAAAGAGACAGACAGAGATAGACAGACAGAGATAGACAGATAGACAGACAAATAGACAGACAGACATTAAACAGACATACAGACAGAGACAGCAGACAGACACACAGACAGACAGACAGACATACACCTAACCAACTGTTTTTTCAGAAAGAAATTGTCCACCTTGAGTAGAGAAAAACAGAAAAAAGCTGAATGAGCCCTGTTTGTGACTACAAGCCTCTTTGCATTATGAAGCTTCAGATATAGCCTCTGGTATAGCCCATATCAAATGGAGTCATCCATCATTTCAATCGGGGGTGGGGGGAGGGTCTTCAGAGCTGGCATGCAAAAAAAGTATCAAAGAAGTGGAAAGTGGTTTAGTTTTTTAAAGTTTTAGTAATTGTTTTACGGCACTTGCAACACAATAAGGTCATATACGTGCCGGAGATTAGAGGTGTTACAAGAGAGTAACAAACACAAAAAAGAAGGAGGAGAGATAAAGACGATAGATGCTCGATAGGAAAGAAGAAGCAAACCACACCAGAGCACCCGCCAACCACCCACGTGAAAAGTGGAAGGTGGGTGAGGGGGTGGGGGGGGGAAGTACTTATGTCGCGTCGGACATATTACACACACACATACACACACACACACACATAAACAAACCGTGATATTATGGTGAGTAATAAGCCAAGTTGCGATAAGTGCTATTTATATACACGCGCGCTGTCAGCTGTAACGTAAGCAAGAAGCGTGCAAGAATACTTTTCAAAACCTAAAATTAAACCCTTAAAAAAAAAAACCCCGACGAAACCCAGTGGGAGTTCGATCTACCTATGCCAGGAGAGCCAGAAGACGCAGAAACAAGTCTCCCCGGCCTGTGCTGGGTGGGCGTTGGCGTGAGTAGCAGAGCAAGAAGTGGGTGGTTGGTACACAGCGATGCTAGGGCGAGCTTAAAGTGTGTGGTGTGTAATGTGTAGCAGCGGACACAGTGATGGTGCTGAGTGCATACCACCAAGACGCTGTGTCACGCTAGGCCTAGTGTGTAATGTGTAGTGTGTAGCAGCAGACACCTTGCCGTGCTCAGATACAAAGGCGTTGACATAAATATAATGGTTAGAGGCTGTCACGTCCATATCGAAAGTCTTGCTATGACGTCATCCGACAGCAAAGTCCCATTGGGGCCAGAGAGACAGAGAGAGAGAGAGAGAGAGAGGGAGAGAGACAGACAGACAGACAAACAGACAGACAGAATTAGGGAAGTAGAGAGAGAGGGGGGAGAGAGAATGAAAAGAGAGAGAGGGAAAGAGAGAGAGAGAGAGAGAGAGAGAGAGAGAGAGAGAGAGAGAGAGAGAGAGAGAGAGAGAGACAGACAGACTCAAATAAACGTTCCTTCTCTTTC
>NW_004797407.1:50147-54136 GCF_000002075.1 Aplysia californica | reverse complement strand
GATCTTTCGCTGTCTATAGCCGGGTACCCATTCTCACCTGGGTTAAGTGAGGAAAATTCGTGTAAAGTGCCTTTCCCAAGGACACAACGTCGGGCCCTTGACGGGATTCGAACCCACGACCTTAAGGTTGCGAGTCCGAGAGCCTAACCACTAGGCCACCGACGCCACAAATCTGTTCCCATGGTTTTATGCACCCTGGATAATTCAGCAAAATTTGATCATTTTTTGCATAATTTCTGATTATTTACCTTCACAATTCTTTGTTAAAATTAACAGAATCGCATAATTTCACATTTTAGGGCTCAGTTTGCATTAATTTCAGACTTTTTCTAGCATAAAATGACGGGGACAGATAAATACAAAAACACAAAGGGGAAGGCCTGAGTTAAATCTTACTGCCCTTTCTACAATATTGCTGTTCCCAAAAAATGATGAACTTCAAATTTTCAAAATCTCAAGCAGGTGTCAGAATGTAAAACTTTTCTTGTTAGCATACAGTTGGACACATAGATAACATGAACATGATGGAAAACAGGAAATCATGGATAGCTCAAGAATACGATTCGCCATTCCCTTACTGATATCCCTTTAATGAATGTTTCATTGTGTCGGTTTACCAAAAGTATGGATGTGTCAAACAAATTTGTCAATCCCCAAGCAACGTGTTCGAGTTATTCGTGCCCAACTCTGAATTCGGCACATTATTCTTTTCTGTAAAGTTCTATTGTTTGACATTGAAAAAAAATTAATTAATCAATCTAATGAGCGTGGAAAATGATAGTATCTTAGTTTGCAAAATATTATAATCCACACAGAATAAAACTTTTGGTCCTTGTCTTCAAAATTATTCACATGGAATGATAGAGGTATTATTGCAAGTAAACGTCCATCTTTCTTAATTTCTTAAATGATTGTTCATTTTCGTTGCTCAATTCAACAAGAGTAAGCAAGGTAAAAGAAATACAGTTCTGATTATTATCACAGTTGTGTTTCATTTCATACATATTATAACAAGACAGTAAAACAAGTTTACTGAGGCTGGAACTACAGTAGCCTTCACCAAATGACATTTAACTTTTTAACCATGTCTGGACGGTGGCAGCGTCCGGTAGTTGAAGTCCGTAACCATGACAGAATGGTACCACCATCCAATAAAAAGTTATTTATTATGGACCAAATATATAAGAAAATGTACGAGCTATAACAAGCCTTTAGTTTGATTTTCGAAGTCAAAGATAAATAAATTCTACGTATAGGTGATACTTTGTTGATCGGTTTGACTCCAAACAAGCTTTTTTTAAAACCAGATGTTGGGTTGCATTTCCACAAACACGAAAAAATTACACGGAAACATGATTTTGAATTGCATGGTTAAAGAGTTAACAAAGCACTACACAAGAGATACACTTAAATTTTGTCCTTATGGTGGACTGTATACTTGTTTAGCATCTACGCTCACAAACTGTCGTCTGAGAGAAGCGTCGATGATCACTCCCGTCAGTTGTTTACCGTACAGACAACCAGAGTCCAAACCTGTGGCGTGAGGAAGATCCTGCACACTGCGACGCGCATCATGGCCGAAGTACACGTGTTGCGGCCCTGACCACATGGTAGCCCAGCCAACGCCGATGTCACATTTGCTGTTACCACGCACACTGGAGCCCCAGACGTGGTAAGAGTAGATGAGGTTCCTCATGTGACTGAGATCTATGTACTTCTGCCTAGCCAGATCAACGTTCGGGACAACCCCCGCATGGACAACCAGAGCATTTATCTTTGGAATCCTTAGTGTGTACGGCAACTTCAGCAAGAAGTCAAAATCTTCCTCAGAGAAATCATTCAAATATTGATACCTTTCTGGTAAAGAATATTCTTTATCTCTCGTCTTCGACATATATTCCCTAAGGATACTTTCTTCATGATTACCTCTGACTGCAGCCAATTGTCCTTTAGCGGAAAGGTCTCGTAAAAATTGTATAGTTTCTTGGTTTTTGGGTCCCTTATTCAACATGTCACCAACACAAACAATAAAAATGTCCTCAAACCCAGCTCTTCGCTTTGCCTCCGTTACCAAGTCCTTAAATTCGTCACAACATGCATGAATATCTCCGACAATGAGAAAAGGTCGGTCCCCAACTTCCTGTGCATCGATGACCCGATGTGGCTCTGGAGGCAAGGGCACTCCATACTTTGGGATGTTTGGAGGGGGAAATAACCATGAGTAAAACTCTTGTAGCAGCGAGATTGAATTGAAGGTCACAGCAGCCATGGTGAACTGTTCATGAGAAAACAAGAGGAGAAAATAAAGAAGAGAATGGTACAAATATCTACATACTTCAGATAGTGTTGATAAACGATAGATAATGAGCACCAAAACAGACATAACACAAGTATTGGTCAGTACGGGAAGAGTCAGGGGCAACTGTAGCAAAGGTTCAGCTCACTAAACCACTGTCCAAGATTGTATACCCCATACATTGGTCAAAATTCTACTGCTGTATCCCCTTTTTAAGATTTCTGATGCAGTCCCAAGCAGAAATTCTCAGACTGACTGAGCACAAACTGAGTTCGGTAGTAGACACAACGGGCAATTCAGAGAAGGCATCAGGACACAGTATTGAGCGAGTAGGCAGAAAAAAAAAGCTAGCCCGGGCGTGCGATTGGTTAAAAATCACATGGACATTACCATTAAAGATTAAAATTCAAGAAGAATTTCAATTTTTCTTATCTTTTCTCTGCATATTTCCTTTCTGACCGATGTTCTTTTGGGGAGCAAGTGCTCTGCTGGAAAAAAAAAGATGCTGCATCAACTTTTTGCAGGGCCTTAGATGTCATGAAGATTCTAGTATGAACAAAAGCAACATATTCCACACATCTAACACTTGGATCTTCTGACGACCTATTAAATCGGCCCGGCGTCCGACGGGGAACAAGATAATTACTACGCTTATAACAGGGAAAAACTGCCGGTCCCGTCTGTCCTGTTATATCCGAGTTTGACTGTACTCTATAAAAGTTCTCCCCACTCCAGAATTTAAAAAACCCAGGATTGCTTTCTAAAACAGACTGACATCCTGGACAGTGTCCTGATAAAGTGTTTTAAATGGAAGGAAAAATTGGGAATACGGTAGTCAAAACGGGTGATTGTATCGGACAGGTGGTCGTTAGAGCAAGTTCAACTGTATTTTGACACAAGCAGTAGAATTTTTGTTTAACTTAATGGTAAGCATTTAACGGCACCCGCAACACAAATCTATGTTAATAAGTGCCGAAGATTAGAGCCGTTATGGTACATGAGAATAACAAACGTAAAAATTAACAAGACGAGATTATAAGGGTGAAAGAAGTTTGATAGGAAAGAATTAGTAAACCACATCAGAGCACCCGTCAACCATCTGCAGAGCAAAAGTAAAAAGGAAGGTTGTCATAAGGTCAAGAGAGGCAATGAAGTAATGAGACAGACGCGGGGGTGAGGGGGGGGGGATGTGAGGGAGAGTGAGAAAGAGTAAGAGAGAAAGAGATGTATGTACATGTGTGTGTGTGTGTGTGTGTGAGTGTGCGTGTGTGTGTGTCTGTGTGTGAGAGAGAGACAGATAGAGAGAAGGGTTGGGAGAGAGAGACGGGGGGAGGGGGAAGAGGGGCACGGGAACGGGAGAGAAAGGAGGAGATGAAGTTTGTGTATGAGTGAATACCATGTGCGTCTTACAATTTTTTACTTTAACCCCCAAAACGGCGCATTTCCCCCCCCTACAACTCAATGTAGATCATTTAATTTTGAGAGGTGGGCTTCGACCTTGTCTGTGAAGTGTGAGGACCAACCTAGGCAGAGAGGGGTACAACATATCCAGTAGAAAGACGCACACTTGATAAAATTCCCCACTTCGAAACAAAGCGTCTAACCCCAAATATATGTGTGCGTGTGTGTGTGCGTGTGTGTGCATGTGTGTGTAAGTAAGCAGGTGAGAGAGAGAGAGAGAGAGAGATAGAGA
>NW_004797407.1:45195-48624 GCF_000002075.1 Aplysia californica | reverse complement strand
GAGACCATGGGAGTTATATTTTATAACAACTTTTAAATTATAATATTAATTATATGACACGTAAAGAGAATCTTTTGTTTGGAAAACATCACCATTTATTTAATTTGGTTTTTCATATAATATGACTATATTAAAAACTATTTCAATGACAGCGTTGAAACAGCAAACATGTAAATGCATCGAATTCATTGATACAATAACGAATAATGGAAAAATGATTATAATCTTCTTCTTCTTCTTCCTCGTTCTCGGTGACAGCAGCTAAACAGTCAGTCCGATGTCGTTCACAAAACTGTGCAGTTTGCAATATATATAACAATCCAACATTATTACCCTGACTTTGAACAGAGCAAAGATGTAATAAGAAAAAAGATCAAATGTTGGGTCCCGGAGTTTTAACCAACAAATAGCAAACTACAGTGTATTACTATGCATTTAATTTAACAATGTCATGAACACATGATACAAGGAACAATGTTGTGACAACTAAAAATTTTTTTACACACAATCATAGTCTCTGTACAATATTTACATAAATTATTATATAATTTCCTTTTTTCTGAGAACGTTTATACCAGACAGTTTACGTAATGGTTGTTGCTGTTTTACTTCCTGCAGAAATGTCTTGTCATGTTAGATTCAATTTTTTTCCTCTAGAAAAGTTGGAAGAGCGTTTTGTAGTCAAACAGATGTGATAAGTCTCACATATGTGACAGACCTGAACATGATTTGAAGTAAAAAAACAACACACAAAAAACCACAACAAATAAAAAACAAAAAAAACAAAAAAAACAAACCCAGCAACAACAACAACATGATACAAGGAACATTACTAATTACAAAAGATCCCCCTATATGCCACATGCGGACGAAGGAAGTATACAGGGCATTTTCCTTAAAAAGAGAGGCTCTTATTATGTCCCGCAGTGACCAGTCATTACTGGCAAGAATCAGGACCGGTCACTTCTCTGGGCTGCGGGCCTACAAAAATAGAATAGACAGAACATCGGACCCAACCTGTCCATTGTGCAGCGAGGAACCCTAAGATTTGGAGCACTGGCTGCAGAGATGCCCCGCCACGGAGGCCCGGCGGTGGCATCTCTTCGGGGGGGATTCAGGGAGGTTGGACTGCCTCACCCGCTACCCAAAGGAGGCGGTGGCCCTGGCGAAGAGCACGCTCTTCGGGGCTCCAAACATTTCGAACGGATAGGCTACCACACACAACAACAACAAAAGTCTGAATCATAAATTCTCATCTGGTCTGAACACAAGGCAGATGAAACTTTACTTTAAATGTGTGAGAATGTCACGTCCCATCTGATTACGTGATTTCTAATGTCCACTCTAAACTTGCAAGAGTGTAATGTCTCATCTGATCTCGTGATCTTTGGTGTCTACAGTGAGAGTATTAAACATGTATGTAATACGTCTTATCTGAACACTTGATCTCTAATGTCCACCTGTGAGAATATTGGGATCTCTGGTGTCCACTCACTCTGTGAGAAAGTAAGGATCCCTGGTGTCCACTCACTCTAAACCTGTGAGAGCGTAGTGTCCCGTCTGACCACCTGTCTCACCCCACCAGCCGCCTGACTCCATGCGTAGTCGTATCGCTTGATGTCCCTCTTCACACTGGACGCTTGAGATTTGCCCTGAAGCAGGCAGTGCCTCACCACCACTCGACATCCCTGGCCCAGCGCGTTGTCCACTTGGCTTCGGCACCACGAACTCAGCAGGTAGCGCTGCCATTTCTGATTGGACAAACAGCGAGAGGAGAAACGAGGAAACATGACGTGTCGTCTTTTGTTGGAAGTCTCCACAGCAACCTCGAAGAGTCTCAGACCCGACGCATCCTGTCCGGGCCTCGGAGCAAGTGACGTACGTCTATACCCGGGTCTTCCGAAACGTTTCACCCAATCGCCTTTCACCATTTTGGTGTCTGCCACGTGCGGCACAAACGCGGTGACCCAGGGGGCCCAGTTCATCGAGCGAAGACAAAAGTTGGTCTCTGGAACATTCTCCCTCTTCAGACGAGGAAGATTCTTCAGTTTGAATTTATCTAGTCCTGTTGGTGCCTCTGCCTTACTCGCCCCCGTTTTCTTGGGCGTTTTTGGCTTCATCAGACGCATTGTTTTCGGAGCTTTTGGAGCATGGGTGCTACTCTTCTTAGTGAGTTTCTCCATACTGGACCCTGCTCTCTTCAACGACACTGGTTTCGGCGCTCCTGCCAGTTTGACAGGAGAAGGAGCGGGTACCGATGATGGTCCCGCAGAAGCTGCTCCACGAGGAGCATCGTCATCTCTCAAAGATCTAAAAATGGCATCAACATCCGGCCCCATGACGCCGGCACGCGCCCTTGCCTCCTCCTCGTAGTTGGCGAACTTTGCCGTGTCGTTCCCTTCTCTGTAACACACCGCCATCATGACGTCAAAGATCCCTCCCATGTCTTCGAGATGCAGGCGTTTCCCTTTAGTGGCAGTTGAGATTGTCCTGTAGAAAGGCGAAGCATAGGGCCTATTTCCACACTGCACGCCGTACACGGTGACGTTCATTAGTGCGAGCTCTCTGACCTCCTCTCGCCAGTCGATGTTGTCTGTGTTGAGATAATAATCTGCCTCGTGGGGGATGTCGTCGCCGATGAGGACGAGGGCACGGCGAGAGCCTGGAGTCCACGAGAGCTCAGTCCGAGCCTGCCTCAACACCAGCTCGTAGCACTCCGGGGCATCCCCGCCTCCGGTCCGCTCCACATTGGAGACAAACGTACACAGTTTTGCTACGTCACTGCTGAAGTCTTCCCATTTGGTGACGTAGGTTTGGTTATCGCAGTAATCGCCATGAGCGAACACGGCTATTCTGATGGCGGGTATGTCCGCCTGTAGCCGTTGAATCATGTCTTGCAGTCGTCCACAGACTTGGTCTAAATAGCCGTACATGGAGCCGGTGGTGTCGAAGGAGAACACTACCTCCAGGGGTCCACAAGGAGGCATCGGTACATCAACAGGAGAAGACATATTTCGGCAGATATATAGGCCTCTACTAAAGACTCGTTAATGTTATTATAATTGAAATAAACTGGTTCAGAGTTCAGTCAATAATTCACGTTCAGTTGGTGAAGAATCTGGCTTTCGGCAACAGGACGTTCTCTCTCTCTTCTTTTCTTTCGCTAAGAGTGTATTCTGTTTCTTGCTCATACTACGCTTTGGTGGCGTGAGGCTTTGGTTTTATACACAATTAGCTGGGAACGCTGGCTCCGTGAAGCAAAAGGGCAATAACAAATTCCGCGAAGCCATAGTGCTATTTTAAGACAACCGGTATTTGTTTCCGCGAAGTAAGGATAGTTTAAGACGGTGAACGGAACTTCCTTGGGTCTCAGAGAAATAAACTGGATTTTTTCTCCCTTCTCTCTATCTTTAGGCCTATATACCCCCC
>NW_004797407.1:28211-45081 GCF_000002075.1 Aplysia californica | reverse complement strand
GGTTTCTTCTTTCTTTTTCTTTTATTTCATTTTGCTGAACATTATGCGTGTATATTAATTTTTATTGTATTATTTTCTTTTGTAGGTCTTTCCGGGGCCCTGACAAATAGCAGCTTCTGTTTTTCTCTCTATCATTTTTCTCAACCAAGCCCGCCCCGAAAATCAACAACAAAACAAACCCAAAACAATATAACAACAAAAATTATAACAACAGCAAAAAAAAACAAAAAAAACTTCTTCCCCTGGTTTGAACATGGTTCAAGTTTTAGTAAAGCCCAAGGACTTTACAACAAATAATAATATAATAGTTACTAGATTCTATAACTCCTTCCCATTCACTTGCACGGCACCTGTGATTGTAAACTGTAATTAACCCTCTCTAGTGGAATGTCTATTTCTCATAGAGCCCAAAGGAAGTTTATAAGAACCATTTTCATTGGCTGTTTTCATTGAACTAACCAATGAGAACAGGTTACATCAAACAAGCCTTGGATATCATTTGTTTACAACATGGCGTCTACTCATGGCTATCCAAAGTGGCTTATTGGTTGTAAAGATGACATCACAAACTCAAAGGTATGAATTTGACTCGAAATTATTGAAGCAAAAACAAGTAACGGCACGATCAAATGCTTTTCTTGAATTTGCTGTAGTTCTGGAAATGAAAAGCCAATCTACGAATCAGTCAATTTTCTTCAACGTCAAGACTATGAGATCGTAGGCTAGGCCTCTACTTGTCGAAATCGAATAAAAGTAAAAGGTTACAGAAACTTTAGTCTTTAGCAAAGTCGGCTATACTATAATCTGGATTACACTTCGCTAGATGTGTGTGTGTGTGTGTGTGTGTGTGTGTGTGTGTGTGTGTGTGTGTGTGTGTGTGTGTGTGTGTGTGTGTGTGTGTGTTTGTGTGTAAATGAAAATGTTGTCCGCCCAGTTCATATGGGGTAATTCTAACAGCTTGACATTATTCTGTGCACAGCATCATTTTTGTCTAAAATGTCCATGCCTAAGAACCCAATCTAAAATTATAAGTCGGTCTAAGAACTTTGAGCTTAAGGAAAGACAATATTTATTTGTGTTGTTTTTACATATAAGGCCTAGATCTATACTGATTCTTGGAAAACAAATTAAATTATTTATATATATATATATAAAGTATAATAAACATGTGTGGGCCCCCATCAAAGCAGGCAAAAGCATACTGTAATGTTGCAAAGTTTTGTAAGAGTAAAAGCGCTGTAAGGGGTGCTTGTTTTTTTTGCTTTTTGGGGGTGGGGGATGAGGGGGTGGGACGGGGGTGTTAATTAAGGCAGAGTGGATAAGATACACTCACACACAAACATGCACATCTACAAAACACACACACACTCACACACACACACTCACACACACACACACACACACACACACATACACACACTACCACATTTTTTTTTCACATGGCAGTGCCATTTTATAAGCACAAATTGGCCCCTTGATGTAGACCTGATCAGAAGTAATGATGCAAGGCTTTTATTGTTATTATATTATTATGTCCAATGGTTTTTATGTGGGAGAAGGAAAGGGTTGGTGAGGATGGATGTTGGGCTGAGGCTTGGGGTAAAAACTTGTTCTATAATAAAATATGACCCTTTTGCAACATTGATGTAAGAGGAAAGATATTTTTAAGAAAGATTTGCTCTTTTGTCTTTGTTTAAAAAAATTAATATGTGTATATAGCATTGTCACAGTCTGTATTGAAACTATGAAATATGTGTATATAGCATTGTCACAGTCTGTATTGAAACTATGAAATATGTGTATATAGCATTGTCACAGTCTGTATTGAAACTATGAAATATGTTACAATGCAGAGTAAACAAAGGGAAAGAATGTCGGGACCAGCTTTTTTTAATAAGGTATTTGGTGATTTTTATGTTGTGAAAAAAAACCCCAAACCAAGTGATTGAACAAACTGAAAAACAGGGCTGGAACCTGCTTGCCAAATCTGAGAGTGGCGATTCATGATTCAGTCGACTTCAAAGAATCGCGAGTACGCGAGCGCTCGTGGAACTGTGGCAGAACGCTGACTGAAACGGAACATTGTCATATCAACGCCACTTGGCGAGCGCGAGTCCCACTCTTGTTGTTCCGTCATCCTCTCCGCCCCACACCCTTTGTTGCGCTGCTCTATCTACTGACCTCAATTAGCGACCCCCATAAATTCACCGCCCCCCAACCCCATGATTCGCTAAAACAGAACTGCGCCAGGTGATCGGAAAGGATAATTTTCAATGGCGCATTATTGCGCCAAGTGACTGCAAAGTGTTAAGTGAGCATGCATTTTACTCCAGCCCCTCTTTCCACCCTCGTAATTCCTTCTACCTCATCAAATTTTACCATCCATTATCAGTTACAGCTTATCATAGCTTCTTTAGGCTGCAACCCCCCCCCCCCCCCCAACTAGAACTATTTTATATTGAACTTCATAACACTGTAGGTCATGGACTGATCCGGCCTTGAAACAGGCCCCTTTGCATGCACAATGCATATTAAGCAGCATGCTTAGAAGAAATAAATGCCCTGAACTCAAATGGGCTCTTAGATTACTTCTGGTCAAATCATAGTTGTGCTTCTCTAAAATTGTTTTAGTTGAAGAAAGCTTCTTATTTCAAGACACTTATTTTGGACTCGGAGTAAAAAATGATAGTATCCTAGTATAATTTCGTCTGGCACGAAGCTTACTTTTGTTATAGCAATGATAAAGGAATAATCCGTTTTTCCTGTTTATTAACAAGCTGTAGCCTTCAATTGATTTTTACACAAATAGGTTTTATGTTTGTTGTTGTAACTGTAATTATAGTGGACTTAAACGCAACCACCCCCTTTAATAATATTATATTCCACAGGAATGGAATTCTTTTGTCAGTGAGTTACATGAGGCCATCCAGCAGCAGCTCACAGAGAGTCATGTCCAGTATTTTACAGATTTGTCAGAGCCAGAAAAAGAACTGTTCATGCAGAGGGCCACAAAAGCTCTTGAAGGAGGTTTGAAGTTTATGGTTTTTTATGGTTTATTATAGTGAGGCAGCGTGGTGGAATCAGGCTCTCGTCAAAATAATCAAAGTGAAGAAACTTGCATTTTTCCGCAGGTTTGTGAATTTTTATCAAATTTTTGTTTTTTGGCTCAACCCATTTCATACCCATTAAAGAACTCCTTTCTGCGTCGATTTTTCTTAAAAACGTTGATTAAAGGCACAAAAAAGTAAATTTTCATTTACAACAGACTCTTAAGCTAAGGAAATAACTAATCTTTGGCAGCCATTTTCTCACTAATTTTACCTCTGAAAACAGGTGACTCCCACCTCCTTCTTTCGCTAATATCTCGACTAGTATTCAAGATAAATGGATATTTTTTTCATTCAAATAAAGACAAGTGAACAAGCTTTAAGATGTTACCAATAACTCTACATGCCCAAAATTTGACGAGACGCCTAATTCCACCACGCTACCTCACATATGTTGTCTGCACAATTCTCAGTTTTATGGGAAAGCGTTAATTTTATGTTATATCTTTGATTTGCGATATCTATCATGTACAGGCTATAATTATCAATAGGCCTGTATAGGTATTGCAAAATTGTAATAATATTAATGCTGTCTATAAATATTAGTACAGATGCAAAATTTATTATTGTGGCACTCTGCAATTATGTATCATCTTTCGTTATATCCTATTATGTCAACTGCAGAGATGGGAGTCGACTATGATTTGATTGTGCCTGAGCAACAAGTGAAATGATGGTCTTCTATGTTCTTCTCTTTTATGTAGTATATCTAATTTATAATTAGTAGCTTTGTTTTCTTGCATTTTCTTATTCTTTCTGTTTGGAAACAGGCACAACGTCTCGGAATTTGTTTCTTAAAGTGTCTGGATTGATGGACCAACGCCTGAATGACCAGGTCAGCAAACAGTTACTGGATGACTACCCCACTGGTAAGATCTTTTTGTATGTTTAATTAATAGGCATATGTCTCATTTTTGTTTTAAATTTACTTCTTGACCTCTCCCGGCTGATTCATTTCTCTGTGATGGGGATTCGTTTTCATTCTCATTATATATATATATATATATATATATATATACATATATATATATATATCTATTTCTTCTTATATTTGTTTTTGTCTCTCTTTCTTAAATTTTATCTTCCTCACTCTCGCTTGCTACTTTGATTTCGATTTCTTACTGAAAAAACTAAGGATGTACTATGGCAGATTAGTGAAGTTTATGTTTTTACACTCACACACAACCCCTCGAACATACACATATGAAAATGAGCACACATGCATTTCGCTCTGTTGGAGAGAGTTTATAAACCTTCCGCAGTTTCAGATCATTTCTGATTGCAGAATGCAACCTTGTGAAGGAGCCCCAAATCAGATCTTCTGTGAATGACCAGACTTCACTTACAAAAGTGTATTTTATATGTGACCTATATTTACCAGAGGGCTAAAATATTGCTGGTTGAAAGTAGCGACACGCTAGAATTCAGGCCCAGTGCATTAGGTAATGGCCTGCCTCGCAAAAAACTATGTGGTTTTGTAATGTGATCATATAAACTTGTGCTGGAGGACTATATTTGAGGCGTGCTGACAAAATGAGTTACTTACCGCAGTACACAAATGGGGATATTGGATGAAGTTTTCTTCAAGTTAAACATTTCTTTTATCGTTTATTTATACTAATGAATCATAAAAAATTACAACCTGTGAATTTGATATTTCTTTTTCCATGAGGTTAAAATCAGAGTAGTCACTCATAATAATATTGTCAGCTCACCTCACATATGCCTTTATGCATACAACAACTGGGTGTTTTGAGGTTGAAATTAATGTACTGAGAATACGGTGCATCTGAGCTCAACACATTTAATCTTCTCACCATACTTGGTCTTGAGAGTTTTTTTTTACATTTATTTTTCAGACACACGTTCCGATCTGGTGATTGAAGCTGCAGAGGACGGAGCAATGAGTCTGCTAAAGCGTTGGCCAGATATGAAAAATAAGCTGCATATCTGCTTCAATCAGCCTCTGCAAGAACCAATCAGGCAACTTGCCTGGCACCTGTATCTCAATGATCCTAGAGGTGAGTTGACTTGATTCCTGAAAGTGGGTGGTTGGCGGTTGCTCCGGTGTAGTTTGCCTCTTTTTTTCTTATAAAAAAATCTATCACCCATATCTCTCCTTCTCTTTTGTGTTTGTTACTCTCTTGTAATACCTCTAATTTTCATCACTTATATGTGTCACAACACAGTGGAATCAGGCGCTCATCAATTTTTGGACATGTGGAGTTATTGATATAGGATTTTAAAGCTTGTTATCATTTGTCTTGCTTTCAGAAAAAAAAGCTCTTCTATCATGAATAGTAGTCGAGATATTTGCGACTGAAGGAGTGGGGGTCGCCTGATTTTAGATGTAAAATTAGTGAGAAAATGGCCACCAAAGTTTGGCGACCTCCAAAGCTTGAGAGTCCTTAGGAGCTGCATATTTACATTTTGTAACCTACTTGGGGAACCTGAACAAGTGGGCGACAGGGAAAGATCAGGGAAACATAGCTTTTTTAAGAGCATCCGAGGAGAGGAATGAATGGAGAACCATAATCGCCGATGCCTGTCGCAGATCTGGCACTGGATGATGATAATGAAACCAACATTTTTAAATAAAATCCACATAGAAATGTGTTTTTAAATGGACTTAGAGGTGTTGAGTCAAAAAACAAAAATTTGATAAAAATTGACACACGGACAGAAAAATGTCAGTTTCTTTGATTTCTTTATTTTGACGAGTGCTTGATTTCACCACGATGCCTTACATATGACCTAATTGTGTTGCAAGTGCCTTAAAACTTTTACTAAGACAAAAATGAATCCAAGAAATCTGTACCTTGTGTACCTTTAAAAAGTACTAAGAATACAAATAATCTACACTGCTGAGCTCAAAGTCCGAACTTTGTACAGTGGAATCCACTTATAATGAGTCCTGAAATAACGAGAAGTCTGTTAAAAAGATACTATTGTAATACCCCGGTTTTTTTCCGTCTTTATCTTTGTAAATAAAGTACTGCTATTGCGCAATCAGACAAACATGTGAGTCGGTTATAGCGGACTATTGCTGCTGCTGTGCACAGCGCACATGCCATTTATTCATGCGAAACCTCGCCAGTTGTTGTTGATTTTGCGAAACAAAGAATGGGAGAGCCCACGTGTGCCAACAATGAAGGCGGAGCGAAGGAGAGGGAGGATGTGGTATGCACAGACAAGCAGAACGCATCGTGCGATAAGCCAGCGTAGTCTAGATTATCGAGGCCTACCATGCCTCTCACTTCTCCGATGCGGGGATGGAGAGGCCATAGTGGTGTGATGGATGGAACAAATGTATGACATGCGCAAGTGGATGGAACGCACAACTGGGTGTGGTGAGGTGGGGGACAACACAGCGGGCGAGTTAGCCTAGAGAACTTTATTTCTGATCGCTGACGCCGAGCTGTCAACATTGCTAACGCTAGAGAAAGAAACCTTATTCGATTTTTGATCAAGTAAGACCAAGAGATCATGTTGAACCAAATCATCATCAGGGGAGATTACAAAAAGAAACGAACAGAAAACTAAACTCATAGATTTGGCCTACTGTACTATTTCCCTTGAATTTATTACTGGATCCCTCATAACGAGAATTGTGCTATAACGGATGTTTTGCACTGGTCCCCTCCCTCTCGTTATAACAGGCTTCCACTGCATTGGCAGTGAGCTTTGCTCATTATTTTGACAGGGCTACTGATTGGCTCAGCATTTTCCTCGTCACAACAAAGAGCTATATATATATATATCATCAGCTCACCTATATGGCTTTTTAAATTATTTTTGTGAGGCAGCGTGGTGGAATCAGGCTCTCGTCAATTTTTGGGCATGTAGAGTTATTGGTATCATCTTAAAGCTTGTTCACTTGTCTTTATTTGGATGAACAAAATATCCATTTATTGTGAATACAAGTCAAGATATTTGCGAATGAAGGAGGTGGGGGTCACCTGTTTTCAGAGGTAAAATTAATGAGAAAATGGCCGCCAAAGATTAGTTATTTCCTTAGCTTAAGCGTCCGTGGTAACTGAACATTTTCATTTTTTGTGCCTTTAATCAACGTTTTTCAGAAAAATCCTCACAGAAATGAGTTCTTTAGTGGGCATGAAAGGTGTTGAGCTAAAAGACAAAAATGTTATAAAAATACACAAACCTGCGGAAAAATGCTTGTTTCTTCACTTTGATTATTTTGACGACAGCCTGGTTCCACCACGCTGCCTCACATAATATACTCAAACTGTCACAGTCCACACTTTCTGAAATGATATCCTTGTTAGAAAATGTTAATTTTTTCAAATTCCCCTTTCTATTTCCTTTCATTTGATATATATTATGATTTGTAACATTTGCTAAACAAATAAGTATATCAGCAAACAAAACTAAACATACGAGGGCTGTCCCATGGAAAACCGGAATTTGGCTGCAATTTTTAAACTATTCAATATTTTCACATTCTGTAGACGCACACTTGTAAAACAATCATTTAGGAATTTCCCCATTGAGCACCATGAGCATCGCTCAAACCAAACAAACACAGCAGTTTTCCAAAGATGGCTACCCCCTTGGAAAATTGTTCAAGGGTAGAAGTGAAGTCTGTCATTCGGTTTCTGATCGCAAAAGGTCTCAAACCTATGGAAATACACACTGAAATAAAGTCAGTTTACAGGGAGAGAGTAATGGCAGAGTCACAGGTATATGAGTGGTGTAGTAAGTTCAAAGCCCGGCATACGGATGTCAATGACAAAGTTCACCCAGGATTTTGCTTTTTTGCCAAGACTGAGGACAACAAGAGTCGCGTTAATGAACTCATTCAAACAGACAGGCGCCTAAAAATTCGCGAAATTTCCTTTTCGATAAACATTTCAAAGTCGACTGTCCATAGGATAATGTTTGATGAGCCGCGCAATTGAAAGGTCTCTGGTCGATGGGTCCCAAAAGAGCTGACAGCTGCTGACCACAAGACGCAACGCGTTGAAGTGTCTCCAACTTTTTAAAATCGTTGTAGCCAAGCTGTCACGGGAGTCATGAATGCATCTGGAGACCTCCAACAATACGATGAAGCATTCCTGAGAAGCATTATTACAGGTGATGAGACTTGGATACACCACATGGCCCCTGAGACGAAGAGGGATTCAATGGTTTGGAAGCACACGTCTTCACCTCCCCCGAAAAAGTTTAAAGTTCAGCCATTGGTGAAGAAACTCATGCCACGGTTTTCTGGGATGCTAAGGATGTTCTGCTTCTTGGCATTCTGGAACCAGGACAAACTGCTAAGGCTAACAAATACTGCCAGACTCTTGATGAGTTGAGAGAGGTTGTGCGCCGAAAAAGACCAGGCGGTTGTCTAGCGGGGTCATTTTGCAGCATGACAGCACAACGCCACACACCGCAAACGCTACGAAAGACTGGATCCAAGGTCCAAAGGTTCAGCTGGGAAGTTCTGCCAACCCCCCTCCCCCCACCCCTCACAGTCCTGACTTGGCCCCGTCAGAGTATCACCTTTTTGGACCAATGAAACGCCATATTTCTGGACAGCAATTCACCGACGACGAAGACCTTGTGGAAGCCGTGAAAGATTGGTTGAATTCCCTTGACGAAAAATTCTTCCGGTAGGGTATCTTCTCCCTGATCCGGCAATGGGAAAAATGCGTCCAGCGAGATGGTGATTACATTGAGAAATAAAACACATGTTGGGGTATGATGTGTTACATTTTTATTATAATAGGACAAAGATTGTTGCTTTTATGGATCTTTTCCGGTTTTCCGTGGGACAGCCCTCGTATGTACGGTACAGATGCCTGCTGGCACAAAAAATTATGTCTAGGAGGGTAGAAAATTATGTAACGAATGAGTTAAAAGTTGGTAATCAGTCCAAATGTCCCAAAAGAAGAGCTGACTTTGTTAGTTTTTTACGAGGCTGTCATTTTGTATGTACCAACCAAAAGTTTGAAAATTTCGAAAAATAATATATATTTCAGTTTCACGTAGCTTGAGATTCTTTTTGCATACTCACACTATTAGTTTTAGAGACTGAATTGTGGTAATACTGTTGAAAACATGAAACATTTGATATGTATATAGTGCTTCTCTTACTTATTAGTGAATTAGTGTCTTTATAAGTCCTTTTATGTTAGTTGTATTTGGCTGACTGACTCTTTTTTATGTGTGGCAATTTGCTTTTTAGCACGAAAAACATATGTGGATTTGCTGAATGGAAATCCCCGCGCAGCTATTTCTCAACATGACGTGGACATCTCTCAGAAAGTGGAAGGGATGGTTCTGGCAGAGCCTACGTTCAGTGACCTCAAAGGTTCTGTGGGTGAGTATACCTGTGTAGGCAATGTGTGGCTTCCACATATGAAGTTCTGTGGGTGAGTATACCTGTGTAGGCAATGTGTGGCTTCCACATGTGAAGCGTGCTAACAAAAGGAGTCACTTCTCGGATTGAAGCCTTAATTAAGGAAGTAGATACATTACGCATAGGTGAAGTTTTTACAATTTACAAATATGAAACAATAAAAGACCGGTTATTGTTAAAGAATATGACATGAATAGAAAATCCACAAATTTAACCTTAATGTCGACTTTTGGCCAATATCTAAATTTGTGGATCGCGAGAAGTAGCTGATTTTATCAGCACACCTCGTATATACATTAAAACACTTCTCTCACAAGAAATGTACTTTGAAAAATTGTCAGGTACCCTAACAGCATATCTAGTGTTGATACTGTAGGGTTTCATATGGAAAACCCCTCTCTGAAATGAAATGGAGAATCTCTGCGCTGGCCCTGTCCTGTTGGTGTGGCAGAACAATCTGGCCTCCAGGAGATGGTCGACTTTCAGCCTGGGGGTTCGGTTCCAAATATCATTAACTCTTTATCTGCTTGGGGTTTTGAATAGATTTTTTTGGGGTTTTTCCCCTTGATAAAATTCTGATCAATGGTGTCACACAAAAAAGCTATATTCAGATCAAATACGCAGAAATATAGTTGTAGCATACACCAAAATGTCTGGAAATGAATGAACTTTTATAAAATGTGCATTTTATTGGGAAATTTAAATATCTTTTTATGTTACGCGATCATAAACATGCACATAATTTTTTCCTCCCACAAAAGTTGGGGAAACATAAAATCATGACTTCCCATCAGATAGCTTTGCATTCGCATTTTATCGCATCCTTGAATGCAATCATGCAGAGTGCGGCTCTGAGCAGGTAAAGAGTTAAAACACTTAGAGTGCGATTCTGTACTTTACACTTTTCTGAGAACTCCCGGTAGTATGTTCGTCCTGTGCTTTTTGAAATATATCTTCAGAAGTTCTGTCGTATACTCGTGCCCTAGACTTCGGTTTGTGTAGCTTTGTAGTATGTTGTCTATACAATGTATAAAATCGAGCTGGAAAACTGGCTACAGAAAAAAAACGTAAAAATGATTACTAATCCTGCAGGTAAAAAAAAGCAATTTGTCAGGTCACTGGTTTCATTTTCTAAAATGTGACAATAAGATCAAGGGTTCCTGGTACCGTAACCAAGTTCAAATAGGCCTGTGTCAAATCTGTGTTCATAATCAACAAATTGGCTATATGCATACTGCCCGTTTTCGATCCTGACAAGTAAACCGACATGTTTTGACCCTGATATTTTTTATAGAGCAGGTGTATCACTACAAAGCTACAAATTGTATGTATAAAAAAATCACAAAGTGAACCAAGAAACAGTCACCAGCTCAGGGTGCCTTAGTCACCCCAACCGTGTCAATTGGACACCGAAGTGACCAAGGCACCTCCTTGTCAAATCCTGACCATGCACAATATTTTCTTTCAAATACACTCATTTTATGGCTCATTTGACTGTCTAAGAGCTTAATACTCACCATAAAATATTTTAAGTGCAATAGATTAGGAGGTACTTACCAAAGTTTGAAGGAATCTTGGAGAGGTCGATTTCAAATTCAGGCTGCAGCCATCTTGAAAACAAGCCTCCAGTCCTCAAAAAATGGTTCCGTTTTAAAATATTCTAGTAAATATACCACTAATTAATTACACTTTTAGATAATTCATTTCAAAGTTACTAAAAATCACTTATGATATCGTAAAAATAATCTTAAAATTATCAGAACATTTTATCCAGTAACCTGCCTCAGTCGCCCCTGGGGTGCCTGAGTCACAGTATTTGTTTTTTTCACTCTCCTTTACCTCTGAAAGAGCAATCATGATTAGCTTTTTGCAGACTTGTGTGTCCTTGTTGAAACATGTAAAAATGCGTGTTCTAGAAAATAAAATGTTAACAATCACATTCTTTTTACTGAAGTGTACATAGAAAGAGGAAGAGTAAATGATTTATGAAACTTATATAGTTATTTGTGTTTTCTTTTTTTTTCAGGCGCCTTTTACGCAATGAAAGCCACCCTTTCCTACCACCACGCAAAACTAAAAACCAAACAAAGACTTAAAGATGTTGAATTTTTTCTGGTGGTACCTTTTGTTGTGGTCGCTCAGAACAGCCTGTCTAGGTTTGTGTTACACTTTTGACATCTGTTGTTCACTTATTTCCTCTTGACTTCATGTGTCTGTTCATTGAGTTTCTATATATGTGAAGTGTGCTGACAAAATGAGTTACTTCTCGGATTTGAGTCCTATGAAAATAGATACATTATCATGCTTATAGGTTCAGTTTTTACAATTTATAAGTATGAAATAACAAAAGTCATTTAGTACTCAATGACTATAGCATCAATAAAAAACCTAGAAATGTGTCCCTAGTGTCGATTTCTGGCCAATATCAGCTTTTGTGGATTGTGAGAAGTAACTCATTTTGTCAGCGCGCCTCACATATATCAATTACAACTCCAAGAATAGCTAACTGTAGAAAACGGCAGCTAATTATAGATGGCACCGCCCTTCATTAACCCTATCCGTACGCCCTGGGGTCTTTTTGTACCCCCGGGGTTGTATTTTTCGCATTTTAGAATACTTCTAGTACTCTCTTTGAAACTTTCAGTATTTTTCCAAAAATCATTTTGACAGATTGCTATGCAAAGTGTACGGATCGGATTAACGAGTAAATTTTCTTTTGGAAAGTGGTGGCACAGAGTTCCCCACGTCGTATGGATATGATAGTAGAACACCATTTTCAGATAGGATTACATGTATGCAAGCAATGTCTGTACATTCTTCCCAGGGACTTGGTGACAAAACTTGTCCTGTGCTGCTTGCCAGGCCATCTAGCATAAGGCTTTTGTCAGAATGAGCATAGATGTGTGTTGCTCTTATAGAGTATGTATCTGTATATAACTCCAAAGGTCTAGTATTTAAATTCCTGCATGTGGTTGAATGATGCATTTGATGTAAATGTACATTTTGTCAGCTTTACTTCTCCTTTCACATTGAATTTTAATGAGAGTAATATATATGATTAAATTTTTTAAAATGTATACCTGCATGTGTTTTTATGGTCCTGTACAGCCAAGGAAAATTTCCCTCTGGGATAATAAAGTACTATCTTATCTTATCTTATCTTAGTTTTCACAGAGCCTGATATTTCAGTACACGTTTGATAGTTTCCACTCTTACTTATATGTTGTTTTTGTTGTTGTTGTTGTTGTTGCTGTGGTTGTTGTTGTTATCGTTCCAGCAACAGCTGGGGTCTCGCCCTTCTGTCCAATGCCATGTAGTGATAAGTGCAGGTTTGCTGCAGTTACTGTAATGTTCCATAGAGTGTGTTGTCAATGTTAGGTCTCAAAGGGAGAAGTGTCGTTCTGATGTCATTTTGGGCTGTGCAATGAAACAGGTGATGATCCACAGTCTCACTCTTACTTAGAGCCTATAAATTTATGGATGTTGTTTGTATAGGCTTTGAGTAATACCTCAAATAGTGCTCAACTAGATGGGTGAAAACTCTGTAGGAGAGACAAACGTTCCGATGGAGACTTGTATATAATTATGCTGAGGTATTTGTCTCTGTGAACTGACCTATCTTGGATACAAAGGGAAGGTGCACTGAAAAAGGTTCTATCTGTTACAGGAGAAAAAGGTTTTCATCAGAATGTTTTATTTTTCAAGGAGTTGTGTGTTGCGGGTGTGCAATCCCTGGTACAAAATAAATATTAAATGATAAGTTTCAAAATGCCCTTGATAAAAAGTGTATGTGGGATTTATCTCTAAATTGTCAGCAAACTATTTACTTGTTTTCAGGAGAGCGAAAATCTGCTTTATTTTTTTAAACAATTGTACTGACATTTTTTGTGCATTTTTCAACTTTTAGAATTTGAATTTCAACAAAATATTTCTTGAGCTCATGCAACCAGTATCTCAGAAAAAGAAACAGTAGGGTTTTTTTTCCGCATTCAATACTTTTGGCATAGTAAATCTGAATATCTGGTATTTTTTTTTTAGCACATGCAACGAATACCATGGATAAAGAAATGATAATTTTTATAGAAATTCAAAACTTTGGGCCAAGTTCATCAGAAGAGCTGGCGGAGTTCTTGTTTTTCAAATGGTGTTCTGGGTCTCTTTTGCAGGAGAGAACCAGCGTCGGGGAAAGTTGTTGCACTTTTGGTGGAAGAATACCTGACCTATTTAACGACCCGTCCTGGCTTTGTCATTGATTCTGGATCTGAGGTATGAGGGATTTGATGTCTTGTCCATGTGTGTGTGCTCTACTGCCTTCTTGGTGTGTAGGGTCTGATGTGTTGTCAATGTAATGTATATTGTATTGCTTGTTGTGTGGAGTCTGGTGTGTTGTCAATGTAATGTATATTGTATTGCTTGTTGTGTGGAGTCTGGTGTGTTGTTAGTGTGTGTCTATTGTTAGGCCCTTTGGATGGGGCGAATGGGAGAGGGAGGAGGAAGGATGGAGGAGGGGTGAAGGGGGATGGGAGAGGGAGGAGGAAGGATGGAGGAGGGGTGAAGGGGGATGGGAGGAGGAATTGGAGCTTAGTAGATTGGATAATATTGAATAGAAATTTAGTTGTTTGTTGCTGACTTTTTTTTGCTCTCTCACTCTTATTCCAACCAAAAAGCAAAATCATATTCTTACCTACTCATTCAAATATCGTTTCACTTACTCAAACACATGTGCATACACAAACACACAACCCCCCACCCCCACACACCCCCTCTGCACACTCATGTCATCAATACATTCACCTGTAAACCTCATGCACACAAACACGCACATAATAATAATAATAATAATAATAATAATAATAATAATAATAATAATGATAATAATAATAATAAATAAATTACACTTTTATTTGTCCCAGAAGGGCACTTTGTTTTACAATGGCAAACATACACACATAAATACATAATTATCAATACGTACATACATAAATACATACATGCATAAATACATACATAAATACACACTATTACACAAATACAGAACAGTTTACAAACAATGCCACTGTCGGTCGCCACTGTGCAGCGCCCTGTAATTTGAGCTAGGGTTGTCGTGTCTTGCTCAAGGACACACTCCAGTGACCACCCATCTGATCCCTGTGTCACCGACACTTGCTTGACATTACTTGAGTCAAAACTCACTACTCACTTAGCCTCTGGAGCCCCCAATACAACCCCCCCCCCCATATACTCACACCATCTATAAATTGACCTGTTAACTTCCCTGTCTCTCTCTATTTCCATACTCTCTGGTCAGACCCACAATGAGGAGATGCAAGGTTTCATCAGCAAAGTTGCCTCAATCCTGGAGAAGCACTATTCCCAAACTGCTGCTCTGGTCTCCAAAGTCTTCACACCATCCAGAGGTAAATATTTTTTTCACCGTCTTCCTTTTCTTTATCAACATTTCTTCATCTGCTCCCCCTCATCATCATCATCATCATCATCATATCAGTCATCGACATCGTCATCCTCACAATCATGGTGCTCTGTTCTGTCTGTCTGTCTGTCTGTCTGTCTGTCTGTCTGTCCGTCCGTCCGTCCGTCCGTCCGTCCGTCCGTCCGTCCGTCCGTCTGTCTGTCTGTCTGTCTGTCTGTCCGTCGTCCGTCCGTCTGTCTGTCCGTCCGTCCGTCCGTCCATCTGTCTGTGTCGTGTGTCTGTCAGTCTGCACGGTATGCTTTCATGGAAATTGAGATTGTTTCAGAATGCTCTCAGAAATGAGGCTCTGAGACATATTTGAGGTGGTCAGTAAGAGAAAAGAATACTTTTATTGTCCTGATTGGGAGACATGCTTTGAGGTCTCTTACTCATAATAATCATATCTACGGGCGGTTGGAGGGTACCACTAGTAGGTCCTACTTCTTTACTTTCCGTCTGTTGATTCTGTGTGTATGTCTGTCTTACTTTTTCCCAGCGCAAAATTATTTTTATTGTTCCGTTCTTCTTCTCTTTTCTCGAACAAAACAAACGAAATTATTATGTTTATTCATGGTTTTGAAACAGAAAACGTCATTTTGCTACAAAGTAATAACTTTGTGTTCAACGTTTATGAAAGAGAGTTCAAAGTCCTGAATGTGGGTGGTTGGCGGGTGCTCTGGTGTGGTTTGCTTCTTCTTTCCTATCAAACATCTATCGTACTTATCTCCCCTTCTTCTTTTTTATGTTTGTTACTCTCTTGAAACACCTCTAATCTTCTCTGGCACTCTTTTGACCTTACGCAGTTGCGAGCGCCATAATACCTCTACTAAAACAAACAAAAGTCCTGAATGCTGAAAATACGAACGCAGTTTGACCTAATTTTCTTTCTTTTTTTTCTTTTTCTTTTCTTTTTTTTTCTTTAAAGAGAAAATTGTGGCAACAGAGAAAGGTTCACGGGCTGTGCTGGTGGATGGCTTGATGGAGCTGGTTCGTCCATTGGCAAGGACCATGCTGGTTGGTGAGTATTTTTAGCTTTAACACTTTCCACCCACGGGGCACGCAGAGGGCACAGCACTTGTCCCCCCGGACCAGGATACAGATGGGCTACATCAGAACTATACCTGTATCTCCGCAAAAATACTCCATCCATTATGAAATTTTCAGCATACTGAGAAAGTTGACTGTGATGATCGCATGTTCACCAAAAAAGAAATGAAAAAATCAGAACTGGAAACATTAAATCTAGCTCATTCATCACCAGAATGCTCATTATTCCATAAAAAGAACTAGTTTTTTTGTCTCTGGTCTAAAGTATTTTTAAAACCCTGTGAAGGGTTCTGAGATGGTATAGAGAAGAAAGAAAGCGAAGGATCAAACACAATTTTGGATCTTGGATCGTCATGAATAACACACCGGATACCATAAATATATCACGGATTGGCATGAGAAGTGTGAATACGCAATTTCCAATGTTCTGTAACGTACAATGTTGATTGAATATGTACAATTGGATGTGAGCGCCAGAAGATTAGAGGTGTTACAAGAGAGTAACAAACATAACAAAGAAGAAGGGGAAATAAGGACGGTAGGTGTTTGATAGGAAAGAAGAAGCAAACCACACCAGAGCACCCGCCAACCACCCACATACTGCTGAATGATGAAAGTTTTGTTGTAAAAATGTTGTGCAGGATACTTGAACTTTGAGACTCTGCTGTATGTGTGGGACCAGTATATCATTGGCCTCGACGTGCCTGCCTTCAGTGCTGAGTGGCTCTCCGTCGTCGTAGCAACCATGCTAGGTTTAGAGCATGAGAAGCTAAAGGACTGTCAGACTGTGAGTAGTGTGCTAAGCAAGTTTTAAAATGCATTTCTTTTGATCTTGGATTATTGTGCCCCCTCCCCTCCCTCGCCTCTCCTCCCCTGCCT
>NW_004797407.1:25560-28111 GCF_000002075.1 Aplysia californica | reverse complement strand
CCTCCCCCCCCTCTCCCCCCTCCTCTCTCTCCTCAATCTCCCCTCCTCCCTGTTTTCATGTTGTTTCCCCCTTTTTTTTCTCTTTTGCCTTCTTATTTATCACGACCACCTCTGTGCATGCTACTTGTATAAGTCAGTATAATAATCTTCGATTTTTGGGGGAAAACTAGGCTATTGTCATATAAATTTAGATTATTGTCTAGTCTTTCCAGAGGCCATTGGCTTTTACAGAAAATTATGAATAACATTGTTTAAAAATGTAAATGTTATTTGAAAAGTTATCTTAAATTGTGAATTTTTTTACCTCGAATTTTTAGCCTTTTAACATTTTAATAGAAACTTTGATCAAAATCAGGCCATGCGGTGAACTGTTGCAAAATAAAACCAACTTGTTTCGCGCGCTCATATGACCTTATGCAGTTGTAAGTGCCATAAAACTCTGACAAAAACCAAAAAAGTCTTTCCAGAAAATATACAGTGAAAGTATTTCGATGTATATATGCTGAAAATATAAATAAATGACGTATTTCCACTTCTGCACAGTTTAAGATGGGAGATTGATTCAGAAATGGCTAAACTTTATTAGTGAAGTATCGACGTGCCCTTTTAACCCTATCCGTATGTCGTGTTTTACTATCGTATCCATACGAGGTGGGGAACTCTGTGCCACAACTTTCCAAAGAGGAAATTTACTCGTTAATCTGATCCATACGCTTTGCATGGAAGTCTATTCAAAATGATTTTTTGAGAAATATTGAAAGTTTCAAATAGATCTTCGTACTAGAAGTGTTCTGAAATGTGAAGAATACAACCGCGGGGGGTACAAAATGACCCCAGGGCGTACGGATAGGATTAATTCATTGTGGCCAATTTGAGGATAAAAAGAGTAACATGGTGCTGGTCAGACAACGGCTGGCTCAGTGTGGACTGTCAAGAAGGCTGCCTGCTGTAGAAATTAGGGACAGTCTCAGCGAGTTGATCCATCCTCTTTGTTGTCATTGTTATGCACTCCCTTTATTTGCTTTTCTGTGTTGTTATGTTTTCCTCGTTCCCCGTGAATATTGTTGCTTCAACAAGCAATCCATTTAAGTCAGAATTTTGAGAATGTTCTATTTTTACACCCTCCCTAATCTCTATCGAAGATGCATCTTACAACATAACCAATTTGTAGTTTAATTTACCCAACCCTAACACCGACAGTATCGGCATGGAAAATTTCGCCCTCGTGATTGAAAACACTACTTTTGTGTGAAGCAGACTATAGCCTAATTGGAAGAATAACCATTTTTCATTTGAAACAGACTATGACCAGAAGTGCAAGCCCAAATTTAGAACGAAGAAAGCTATATATTCGTGAACCATGTGAGGGTGTTTGAAATTTGAACACACTTCCTTTCTTCGCTTTTTGTTTATTTTTTGACTCTGTACACAGACCTTTTTCCTCGGAGTATTGCATTAAAACTATGAGAAATTTTGCCTTCAAATTTTTAATACACAAAAATAAAGGTTTGAATAAAATGTGCTCTAAATTTGAGTAGGATATGTTAAAATTTAGTTTTTTTTCAATTAAAAAAAAAATGATGAAAGTCTGTAGGGAGAGCTGAAATTCTGAAAGTGTAGGTCTAGGGTTCAGTGAGTTAATGTTATGGTCAAGGCTTACAATTTTATTGCATTTCTTGATCCCTGATAGGAACAATGCAAGAAAAACTAGTTTTTTGTCTCTGGTCTAAAATGTATCTAAGCGGACTTCAGTGAGAGAAAAGAATACTTGTGACACTGACAATATCCTTATATGTACTAATTAGGTTACACGTTCTTGTGTGTCTTCCTCAGCCCGGGGCAATGGAGTCGGTCTTGAACAAGGAGAGCCCTCGCCTGACTGTGCAGCAGTTCCAATACCAGGTGCAATAGACTGTATTTGTGGATGGTTGGCGGGTGCTCTGGTGTGGTTTGCTGCTTCTTCTTCTCTATCTAACGTCTATCGTCTTTATCTCTCCTCCTCCTTTTTTATGTTTGTTATTCTCTTGTAACACCTCTTATCTTCGGCACGTATATGATCTTATTGTGTTGCATGTTCCGTAAAACACTTGCTAAAACTGAGACTATTTATTTCTCTGCATTTTGCAAAAAGCGTTGTCAAAATGAGTTCCATAGTTTAGGTTTTATGACCAATTTAGTGCTGGATCGCTAACAACAACAACTACAACAACAACATGACCAATTTAGTTACGTGCCTGTCATTCTCAGGTTTTGTACTGAATGAGGGCTCCGGTTTTGTTTGAAAACATTCCTGGAGATTAAATGTGAACCAATCAGTGGCCGGAGCCCCAAGTACCTGGAATATGGTTCACTGCATTGCAGAGTAAAATTATGTCATGGAAATTACAGGGTCAAGCTCTCATACATGTCAAAAGTTTCTGTCAAGGGTGTTATAATGTACTTGTACAAGGCAGAGCATGTTGTAGAATATAGATTTATGCACTATATAAATGCAATAATTCTTCTTCTTCTTCTTCTTCTTCTTCTTCTTCTTCTTCTTCTTCTTCTTCTT